>NW_015169902.1:18534-34029 GCF_001447785.1 Gekko japonicus | reverse complement strand
GAGAGGCAGGGAGGAAGCAACTTACCCTCCCTCTTCTCCTGCCTCCTCCTGGCTGAATGAGGGCCGGAAGCAGGGGCGGGGCTTCGTCATGTGCCCTGCCCCCCGTACCTCACCCGGGGGAACTGTGATCCCCCGCGATCCCCCCCGAAATGACCTCTGATCAGATCACAGATACTATAGAGGGTTGGCCCTGGTTAGTACTTGGTAAGGCTGCCAGGAATGGGGGGAGGGGAGACTTACTGGGAGCAGCAGGGAGGCCCATCGCACGTGCAGTGATGTGTCTATGTCACTGCCCATATTTATTTATTTATTAGACTTTTACCCCACCCTCCCGCCAAGGCGGCTCAGGGCGGCTTACAATAGTTTAAAACCAAACTAACAATTAATACAATATAAGTCTAAAACAATTCAGTCAATAAAATATCCAAATACACTTATTAACATTGAGATTAAGACGTGGCGGCCTTCTGTTATAAAGTGCTAGAACCGTCAGTGTGGTCTGAGCTATTGAAACGCTTGCCGGAACAGCTCGGTCTTTGCCGCTCTACAGAATTGGTAGAGATCCCGCAGAGCTCGGATTTCGTTCGGGAGCTGATTCCATAGTACTGGTGCAGCTAGGGAAAACGCCCTAGTTCTTGTCGATGTTAACTTAGCGTCCCTAGGGCCAGGGGGGACCAAGCGATTTTGCGACTCGGATTGCAGTGCCCTTGGGGGAACGTACGGGGAAAGGCGGTCCCTCAGGTAGACAATTTTATATGACCCGGAAGTGACATTATCCATGTCTGAGAGGTCAGGGCGATGCTCGGGTATTTGGGCAAAAGCTCTATGGTAAATTTGGCTTCTACCATAGAGTTTTTGCCCAAATACCAGAGCATCGCCCCAATGACATCACTTCCGGGCCACATGGGCAGGGATGCAGACACGTCGCTGCATGTCGGATGGATCTCCTTCTTCTTCATTGGGCTGCCTCCAGTAAGCGTTAACTGGAGGCAGTAGTAGCAGGGTAAGTCGATCGGTGGTGGGTGGAGGTGGGTGGTGGGTGAGGCCTGGCAGTGGGGGACCCCCACCACCACCGGTGGGGGGAGGTCTAGCAACCCTAGTACGTGGATTGGAGACCACCGAGGAAGTCCAGAGTTACTACACAGAGGTAAGCAATGGCAAACCACCTCTGTCTCTTGCCTTGAAAACCCCATTTGACACCCTTATTGGCAGTCTTTGGTGTCAAATTGCCTGCTAGCGAGCATTTGATCTGACAGGTGCTAGAGGTATATAACTTCTTAATAATTAGCCAAAGAAGAAACGCAACCATAAGTCGGTTGTGACTTGATGGCACTTCCCACCACCCATGAGTCAACATTTCGCTTAATTCTACTTTTGCAGAGAAAGGGACTACGCATAGCACTGGGTTTCCATCACCTGACGGCCGGGAATCTTACTCTGTAATCCTTCTGGGGGAGGCTTTGCAGTTCTACTCTTTGAGGGGCTTTTGTCTGGTCTCTGAATGCATATCAATTTTACATCCATTTAATTGCCAGGGTTTTCCCCGATGAAGTCTGGGGATTGTAGCCTGGTGAGAATTCTGTCGGAGAGCTTTCCTCACAGAGCTACAGTTCTCACCATTCCCTGAGGAGGAATGACGGTTCCGTCATCCTAGGTCTGATCTGACGGGGGCCTCGGGTTTTCCCTCCTTTTGTCTTGATGAAGGCCCACCCTGCTGGGGACCCCCTTTTTACCTTTACCTTTACCCTTTTACTGTGAGTTTCTGGGAGGGCTGTGCCTTTAGTCCCTTGGACTGCAAGGAGATCAAATCAGTCAATCCTAAAAGAAATCAACCCTGACTGTTCCCTGGAAGGGCAGATAATGAAACTGAAGCTCAAATACTTTGGCCACCAAATGAGAAGGGAGCACTCACTGGAGAAGACCCTGATGCTGGGAAAGATTGAAGGTCAAAGAAGACGAGGACGGCAAAGGATGAGATGGTTAGACAGTGTCATCAATGCAACGAACATGAAATTGAGCCAACTTCAGAGGACGGCGGAAGACAGGAGGGCCTGGCGGGATCTGGTCCATGGGGTCGCGAAGAGTCGGACTCGTCTGTGCGACTGAACAACAACAATTATTTTTAAACTCATATTTCCTTCCTTCTTTCTTTTAATAGAATGCAGCCACTGAGAGTGTAGCCTAGTGAAAGAGTCAGACAGACAGAGGGGGCCCAAGGCCAGTGGCTGGGGGGGGGAACCTGGCTGCTCTAGGGAGGCAGGCGCTTATGACCCCTTTCCTGTTCAGGCTATGTCCCCACTGAAAACCACCCCCAAGCGACGTGCTGCTTCCCCACCCGCTTCACCTCCAATGTTCCCTCTAAGCTGAGTTAGTGTGAGCTAGCTCACAGTTTTTTTTTAGCCTCCGGCTCACACATTTTTGCCTTCGCTCAGGAAGGGATGGCTCCAGAACAAACTAATTTGTGCAGCAGCCGAATCGCTCACTCACAACTTTAATGCCAGTAGCTCACAGAGTAGAATTCTTGCTCACAAGACACCACACCTTAGAGGGAACACTGTTCACCTCTAAAGTCAGGCAGATCCAAAGGGGGATGTCTGGTAAAGATACAAGTGAACAGGAGGTAAAGCCAGCCCTTGGAATTGGGCTTCAGACAAATGAAAAGCCGGCATGGATAAGCAAGATAGCGATGTTCCCTGTGTCTGCATCACTACCCAGGGATCTTTTTGTAGAAAAATCCCAGCAGGAACTCATTAGCATATTAGGCCTCACCTTGACAGCACAGCTCATTAGCACATTAGGCCACACCCCCATGTTGCCAGAAGTGTGGTCATCCAGCCACACCCACCTTTTGCTTCTTATTCTGTTGACCTTGTTTGTGGTCAAAACCCAGGGCCTTTTTTTGTAGCATGTTACATGTTTGTATGTTAGGCCACACACCCCTAATGTAGCCAATCCTAATGAGTCTCTGCTGTTGGGTGTGGCCTATTATGCTAATGCGTTCCTGCTGGGCGTGGCCAACTTGGGAGCCAGCTGGAACTCCGTTCCTGTGCGTTCCTGCCCCAAAATAGCCCTGTGTAAATGACTGGAACACATGTATGGCCCCATAGCCTTTGACAGGATAGCTGTTGGGCGTGGCCTGTTATGCTAATGAGTTCCTGCTGGGCGTGGCCAACTCGGGAGCCAGCCGGAACTCCGTTCCTGTCCGTTCCTGCCCCAAAATAGCCCTGACTACAGTCTTTAAAACCAGTGGGAGTTCCAAGCAGTCTTCAGCGGCAGCCCCAAAGTACAATTCGTGACAGTAGCCTAACTGCGCTATGACTGGGACCCTGATCCCTGGGGCAAGAGCATTTCCCCCCCAGAGAGAAATGAAACTGGTGCCCCTGCTGTTGGCAAAAGGCGCTTCAAGCCGCGGACGTCCCTTGGGCACGCAGAGCTGCTGAGTGAATCCTTGGGTGGCAGTGGGGAAAGGGGGACGCAGCCTCATCCAGTGCAAACTGGACACCACCGTTTGGATAACCCCCCCCCACACACCAGCAGCACTATAGTTTGCCATCCCTTGTGCAGCCCAAACTCCAGACACCTGAAACCAATCACTGCCCACGGCCCCCGATTTGTTCTTGGCTAGTTAGGACACGGTTGTGCCAGACCCGTTCGGAGCAACAGATGGCCCCGGATACTCATTATGTCCCTCCTTAAAAGCCTGCACTGGATCCTATTAGTATTCCGAGCTGATGACTCATCCTTCCAGCTTTCAGTGATGCCAATTACGCCAAGCTCCACGCTTGCTCGCAATTTGAAGCCCTCTTGCTTGTTACTCAGGCTTGCATATTTTTTTTTAAAAAACCCCACACAAGTAAGAATCAAAAAAATTCTCTTAGCCTTTTACATACTGAGTTTTGTGTCACCTTGAGAGTGTGCAGCCATCTTGCCTCATAGAAAGTCTGAGTGGAAGGCTGTGGCCATTGAAAGGCCTGGATCACAATGCTGACTGCACAATAGACGTCTCCTCTCTCTCTTGTGAACATGTCACAGAGTCACGGATATTTCTCCATGTCTCATAATGCTCAAGCAGATGAGTTGCCCAGTGATGTGAACTGGCACCAGGTTTGGGACTAACAGAAGGAAGCATTTACTGATTAACTGATGGAATCCATGGCCCATAAGAGGTAAGAATGAATGTAAGAACATAAAAAGAGCCCTGCTGGATCAGACCAGTGATCCATCTGGTCCGACATCCTGTCTCACACAGTAGCCAACCAGCTCCTCTGGATGGCCAACAACAGGGCATAGAGGCCAAGGTGATAAGAACCTTGATAAGAACCTGATAAGAACATAAGAAGAGCCCTGCTGGATCAGACCAATGGGCTATCTAGTCCAGCCTCCTGTCTCAAACAGTGGCCAACCAGTTCCTCTGGACAGCCAACAGCAGGGCATAGAGGCTGAGGCCTTCTCCTGATGTTGCCTCCTGGCTCTGGGATTCAAAGGATTAGTGCCTCTGAAGACAGCCAACATGGTGTAGTGGTTAAGAGCAGTGGCCTCTAATCTGGAGAACCCGGTTCCATTTCACACTCCAGCTGGGTGACCTTGGTAAGTCACAGCTCTCAGAGAACTCCAGCTCCAGTGGATTTGATGAGTGTCATTAGAAGATATGACTAGAGTGTTTGCCAAATGGGTTAATATTATATAGGTATTTCAACGCTACCCACTTTGATAAAGTCAGGGCTATTTTTGGGCAGGAACGCACAGGAACAGAGTTCCAGCTGGCCCCTGAGTTGGCCACACCCAGCAGGAACTAATTAGCATAATAGGCCACACCCAACAGCAGAAACTCATTAGGATTGGCTACATTAGGGGTGTGTGGCCTAACATGCAAAGGAGTCCCTGATACAAAAAAAGCCCTGGGTTTTGACAACAAACAAGGTCAACAGAATAAGAAGCAAAAAGTGGGTGTGGCTGGATGACCACACTTCTGGTAACATCGGGGTGTGGCCTAATAGGCTAATGAGCTGTGCTGTCAAGGTGTGGCCTAATATGCTAATGAGATTCTGCTGTTGGGTGTGGCCTATTATGCTAATGAGTTCCTGCTGGGCTTTTTCTACAAAAAAAGCCCTGGATAAAGTTATACACGAAATGAGATATAATCAGAGGTCATTTCGGGGGGGAACGCGGGGGAATGCAGTTCCCCAGGTGAGGTACGGGGGGCGGGGCACATGACGAAGCCCCCCCCCCCGCTTCCGGCCACCCCGCTTCCGGCCCTCATTCAGCCAGGAGGAGGCAGGAGAAGAGGGAGGCTAAGTTGCTTCCTCCCTGCCTCTCCCCACCCCTGCCTGCCTGGGGCCAGGGAGGGCCTTCGCGGGGCTTCCTTGCACTCCCGCCGGCCTTGCAGGTCCACCGCCGGGCCCCTCATGGGGCTCGGCAGTTAAGCTGCAAGGCCGGCGCCGGGACCGTTGGGGGCGGGGTGTGTTGCCTTATGACACACTTCCGGTGATGTCAGGGTGTGTGGCATATGCTAATGAGTTATGCTGAGTTCCCCTAGCTCTTTTTCTACGAAATGACCCCTGGATATAATATGCATGGTTCGTTGGTGTTGATGGCTTTTGAATTGCTTCAAGTAAACCGAATATTGGAAAAAGAATTTTCAAGTCTGTGAAGACTTTTTTTTGGCACAATACATCACGGTTGTTTGTTTCCTTTCTACCACTTGGAGGTTGGCAACCCTGCTGGGGGGTTATCTCCGCACTTTTTTGCTGCTTCAAGTACTCTGTGCATGGCATATTCTAAGAAGATCCCTGCTGGATCAGACCAGCAGTCCATCTAGTCCAGCTTCTCATCTCACACAGTGCTGTGGCCACCCAGTTCCTCCGGAGGGCAAGAACAGGGCATAGAGGCGGAGGCCTTCATAAGAACACAAGAAGAGCCCTGCTGGATCAGACCAGTGGCCCATCTAGTCCAGCATCCTGTCTCATACAGTGGCCACCCAGTTCCTCTGGAGGGCAAGAACAGGGCATAGAGGCTAGGGCTGCCAAGTCCCCCCGGGGGGCGGAAATCCCCCCGCCCCAGAGGCCCGTTCCCCGACGCTGGGGAATCGGACCCCAGGGGCAACCCCGCCCCAGCATACACGTCACAGGGAAGTGACGTTATGATGCCGGGCACGCTGGGAGCGGGGCCACGGCCATACAAGGGAAAACTCTATGGTTTTCCCTTGTATGGTCGTGGCCCCGCCCCCAGCGTGCCCAGCGTCATGACGTCATTTTCCTGTGATGTGCATGCGGCGCGCGTGCACCAGGATACAAGCAGGAGTCCCCCGCCGGCAGGGTAAGTGCCACTTGGCAACCCTAATAGAGGCGGAGGCCTTCATAACAACATAAGAAGAGCCCTGCTGGATCAGACCAATGGTCCATCTAGTCCAGCATCCTGTCTCACACAGTGGCTCTTCGTGACCCCATGGACCAGATCATGCCAGGCCTTCCGGTCTTCCGCCGTTCTCTGAAGTTTGCTCAACTTCATGTTCGTTGCATCTATGACACTGTCTAACCATCTCATCCTTTGCCGTCCCCGTCTTCTTTGACCTTCAATCTTTCCCAGCATCAGGGTCTTCTCCAGTGAGTGCTCCCTTCTCATTGGGTGGCCAAAGTATTTGAGCTTCAGTTTCATTATCTGGCCTTCCAGGGAACAGTCAGGGTTGATTTCTTTTAGGATTGACTGATTTGATCTTCTTGCAGTCCAAGGGACTAATCTTTAGATTAGGCTTCTTTTTATCTTCTTTTGTCTGCAACCTGACTGACTGTGAACTGGATCAACTTGAACAGACTCCTTGGGAGATTTATTTACTGCACTCAGTATCACTTGTTCGTGACTGGGGGGACTCTGCTGTATTAACCAGATATCCCAATAGTCTTGAGTCATTGTAATGATGGCCCACAGAAATTATATGGAGGACCACCCTGGGCACCACTGACACACACACGTGGAAACCCGCCATTCCTCATTCCTCGTTAATTCCAGTGAGATTTACACCAGAGAACTTCATGGTGGATGGTACCCATCTGGTAGACCCAACTGCTTTCCCCCACAGCCCGACTTAAAGGTAGCCGAAACCTGCCCTCTGAGGCAGACATTTTATGTGTCCTGGCTGTAATATTTTCTCTGACAGATGATATTGTTCAGTAGTGGGAGAGGTGAGACTCTCGCACTGTTCCCTCTAAGCTGAGTTAGTGTGAGCTAGCTCACAATTTCTTAGCCTCCGGCTCACACATTTTTGTCTTCGCTCAGGAAGGAGGGCTCCGGAGCAAACTAATTTATGCAGCAGCCAGGTCAGTTGCTCACAACTTTAACGCCAGTAGCTCACAAAGTAGAATTTTTGCTCACAAGATTCTACAGCTTAGAGGGAACATTGCTCATGGGTAGTCTTCTGTGTAGGGCTGCTGCTGTTCTGCAAGAGGTACATCTGGGTTAGGGCCAAAATGGGTGGGATTTGTGTTATGTTGAATTTTCGTTTTCACTGGGAGACTAGGTTGCATGCCCTGACCTGGATAGCCCAGGGAAGCGCGATCTCGTCAGATCTTGGAAGCTAAGCAGGAACGACCCTGGCAAGTATTTGGATGGTTGACCTCCAAAGAATACCAGGGTTGGGAGGCAGAGGCAGGCTATCAAGCCACTTCCCTGAACATCCTTCATGTCCCAATAGGAGTCGCCAGAGGTTGCCATGACTTCCAGGCACAGGCACACAAATGCGCGCATGCACAGAAATGCAAAAATACAAAACAAGAAAACTTGGGTGGTGGGGGAGAGGATCTTAATGAAACTCACCATTCATTTGTTTACTTATATATATCCCTACCCAGTCTTCCTCAACTTGCCTGTTACCAGCCATTGCCCCCGATCTTTTCTTTGACCCCATTCAGTCTGGGATTACACAGCAAACATGGTGATATCAGGCTGACATGCAGTTAGGGTTAACTAAAACAGAGAACCACAGTCACAGAAATGCCAGAAAAGGGACCACAAAAGGCTGTGTATAGGTGCTAAATAAACAAAAACGGTTACAAAATACGTATACATAATATGTATATTCTAATATCATGGAGTGGAGCTGCGGTGGCTCAAGTGGTTAAGACGCTGAACTGCAGGCTGTGGAAGGTCAGTAGTTCAGCAGTTCGAGACCTGGGTGCTGCATGATGGAGTGAGCTCCCATCTCTAGTTCCAGCTCCTGCCAAGCTAGCAGTTCGAAAGCAAGAAATTGCGAGTAGATAAATAGGTACCATTTCGGTGGGAAGGTAACAGCGTTCCGTGCACCTTGGTGTTTAGTCATGCCGGCCACATGACCACTGAAACGTCTTCGGACAGCGCTGGCTCTTCGGCTTTGAAACGGAGATGAGCACCGCAACCCTAGAGTCGGATTCGACTGGCTTTCGAGCAAGGGAACCTTTACCTTTACTAGCTAGACTTATTATTTTGGGGCTGAGAGAGCTCTGAGAGATCTGTGACTGACCCAATGTCACCCAGCTGGCTTCATGTGGAGAAGTGGGGAATCAGACCCGATTCTCCAGATTAGAGTCCGCTGCTCTTAACCACTACACCTAACAGGCTCTCAAATGCAACAGCGGGGCAAAACGTTGGCATCATCACACCAACTCAAAGTTCACCAAACCATAAGCACAAGCCTTCAGGTTCCCCAGAACTCTTCGTCACAGGGTTCTTAGACGGCTAAATAAGCAATGTTTCTCAAAACAGATTTTTTTTTTTAGCTATATTGATCCATCAGAAACAAAAATCCAAAAACGGCAATAATGCAATACCTTTGTATTAGGACCAACCCAAACATTACAAATTAGCAAATGCAAGCTTTCAGGTTCTCCAGAATTCTTCATCAGGATAGACTGGGTTCTCCAGTGTGATGACTGTGGGTGCCACGGTGCCCACCAACACCTTTACTGGCACCAAGTATTTTTTAGAAAGTGGGCAAGGCCAGGTGGGGCTTTGGCCTGGCAAGGCTTCTGATTGGCCCCTGGAGATTTGATGGGCTGTTCTAGTGTTGCCAGGTCCCTCCTGGCAACCGGTGGGGGATGGGGGGAACTTACCAATAGAAAGAAGAAGGCCTAGGCCATGTTGCGGGTATTGCATAGGAAGTGATGTATTGCATAGGAAGTGAGGCCTTAACAACTTGCAAGTAGATGAATTGGGTACCTGCCTTAGAAGGCAGGGAGCACCCTCCTCCATTGGGAGTCAAGGTGGGACCCTAGCAGCGGTGTTTCGGCAAGCGACGGCGGAGTGGTGTGTAATGGCGGCGGCAGGTGAGGTGGCGAGCGGAAGTAAAGAAAGACGTAACATCGAGCGGTGGACCGGCGGCAGAGGCGGAGCCAGGAAGCGCAAAGACCCAGCGGTGCAGGCGCGGCGGAGCCTGAGGGACGGAGCCGGAGCCGCGCTGCGGTCGGCGCGACGAATGGCCCGTTGACTCCAGAAGACCACTGAGAAGTCTGAAGGAAAGAGTGGATGGAGAGGCCGAGCTGAAGCCGGGAGCCGAGCCGAGACAAGCTGCGGAAATACCAACTGAATCCCACTGGGTGCTGGTAGGCAATCCCGCCCCAGTGATGTATGTGCCCATAGTTAGGGATAACAAAACCATGTAAGCCGCTCAGAGACCCCGTGGGAGGGGTTCGAGCGGGATATAAGCCTAATGTATTATTATTATTATTTATTATCATGCCAACAACTTCCAGGTGACACTCTGGTATTTGGGCAAAAATTGTATGGTAAAACTGGCTTCTACCATAGAGTTTTTGTCCAAATACCACAGCATTACCTAAAAGTTTAGTGTATTGCTGGCAATGTAGCCTAGGCCTTCTTTCTACTGGTAAGTCCCTCTGCCGGTCAGCTGATCGGTGGCCGTGGGGGCAGGGCTTGGCAATGGAGGACCCTGCCTCCATCAGGGGGTCTGGCACCCCTAGGCTGTTCAGATTTTTAAAAATATTGCTTTGACTGCACCTGCCAACACACTGCAAGGGTCTTCACTATATGACTGAAGGTAAGGTGCGGCAGCCATTTTGTGGCTGACTCTGCCTCCTCCATAGGGTTGCCAGGTCCTACTTGTGATCCATCAGGGGGCTCCCAGGTCCTGCTCGGGATCTTCTGCCCTGTGTGCTTTGCATGCGGGGCACAATGACGGCACTCTGAAGTGATGTCATCGTGTTGCCGATGTTGTTGGGCGCGATGCTTTAATTTTTGGGCAAAACTCTATGGTTTTTTGCTTTCAAGACCATAGAATTTACCCCGAAACTAGAGCATCACCCCCGATGTCAATGACGTGATGAAGTAACTTCTGGCTGGCAATGTCCCTGTTTGAAGGTGGGGCTTCCCCCGCCAGCCAGCTGGACGGTGGCAGACCACAGCCCCGAAAATCGGGGGAACCCCCACCCAAACTGGGGGTCTGGCAACCCTACTCCTCCAGCAACCATTTTTGTGGCAGCCATTTTGTGACCCATAATCCTGTGTCAGAATTCCAAAGGTGTCTGCAGGCTCCAAAAGGTTGGGGACCCCTGGGATAGATGTGGCGGGTACCAAAAATGGTCGGGCAGGTAATGTTTCAGGAAACACTGACACACCCTTAAGTCCACAGCATGTTGATCTCTTTAAAAGGAGGGTTATTGTATTATAGTCTGGCCAATGTATCTCCCATAATTCCTCAGGTTCTATAGGTTGCGTATTTCCATTATGAGTAAGCAGTTCCTCCTAACAGAGAGGTTTGAATGTGATGATGACCATGTGTGAACCAATTATGTGAATTCACAAAGAATGCCATTTTGGATCACACTTTTCTGATACCCGGTCTACTATCTTTTCTGCTGTCTCCTTTTCCCGGGGAAATTTGCCCCTTTCTTAATTACTTTGGAAGATGGCAAGGATCTAGTTAAGCCACTCGCTAGACATTGTAAGGAAGCCTCCTGCTGCTATTAATGGTGCAGTGAAACTTCACATCAGCATGAGCTTCCTTCCTGGCTGTTCAATTATACAGCAGCTTCTTGGACAAGGCCTCTCTGCACAGGGTAGCATGGAAATCAATGGCTCCCAGTGTATCCTTTCACTGCAACTGCGTTCTTTGTAGAACTGAAAATGCTCAGAAAAGAGGCAGAGAAAACGAACGACGGAGAACCTTGTTGAGTGTTCTGAAGACGAGCAGGAAGGAAGGAGGCCAGCAACAGCCGGAGGTGGTGGTGGTGACAACAGCCCCTGCTCTGGACGAGGGTTGCCAGCTCGGGTTGGGAAATACCTGGAGATTTGGGGAGTGGAGTCTGAGGAGGGCGGGGCTTCAATTGCATAGAGTCTCCCTTCCGAAGCAGCCTCTCTCTCTCTCTCTCTCTCTCTCTCTCTTTTAAAGTACCCATAGGTACACTTTTATTTTTTTTAATCTACAACAAACAAATCTACACACTACAGACACTCTACTACACATAACATATATACCAAGAGTGCAGTTACATTATATGCTTATACGCAATTACTTAATTAATAAAAACTCTATATCAAATAGTTTCCATTCTTCTATCTTCTGTGTTCTCAAGTCCATTGCGCTGTCCTTGCCTAGTCTTCTATTACATTTGCATTATACCAATCATAAAACTTTTCCCATGTTTTTTGAAATGTCCACTCTTTACTTAATCTCATTTCTAGAGTCAGTTTATCATTTTCTGCTGTTTCAAAAAGTGTATTCACAAACTCCTGTTTCGCTGGTATCACCATGGTTTTCCAATATTTGGCATATAAGATTCTTGCAGCTGTCGTCATATAAACAGTCAAATACCTATTCTCTTTTTCATAATCCTTTGGAAATATATTCAACAGCAAGACCTCTGGAGTAAATGGAATCTTTGCTCTTAGTATCTTCTCCATCAAACTATGGACCCATTTCCAAAACTTTTTAGTAACATCACATAGCCACCACATATGGTAGAATGTACCCCTTTTACTCTTTCTCCAGGTGAACTGATCTCTGTCACCTGGATATCAGTTGTAATAGCAGGAGATCTCCAGCCACCACCTGGATGTTGGTAACCCTGTTCTGGACAGCCCTGAGAAACAGCCCCAGAATCTGTGAACAATCGACTGGGTTCAAAGAAGCAGCCCCTGCCCATGACCACATACCTCCTTATGAATTTGGGACACAGGCCACCCTTTATGCAGAAGCCACACACAGAGGAAAGAAACAGGTGGGTTGGGGGAAATAAAGCTGCCTTCGCTGTCTCCCAGGTGGCTTAATACATCTCTCCCCCCCCCCCCTCCAGTCCCAAACAGGCAGCAGAAGCACCGCAAAGTCCCTGTGGCTGCAGGAAAGGCCATTGTGGTCTCAGAGTTCATGTGGAGTTCATGTGGAAGATCTTCCTGATGGCGAGGTTTGATTCATACTGGAACAGTCTCCATTGTGTGGTGGTGGATTCTTTGTCATTGGAGGTTTTAAGGTATCAATTCGATACCTACTTCTTGGAGATATAAGAAGAAGAAGAAGAAGAAGAAGAAGAAGAAGAAGAAGAAGAAGAAGAAGAAGAAGAAGAAGAAGAAGAAGAAGAAGAAGAAGAAGAAGAGAGGAGATTGGATTTATACCCCGCCCTTCACTCGGAGTCTCAGAGCGGCTTACAAACTCCTTTCCCTCCCCCTCCCCACAACAGACACCCTGTGAGGTAGGTGGGGCTGAGAGAACTCTGACACAAACTGCTCTTTTTCAAGGACAGCTTTTGTTAGAACTATGGCTTGCCCAAGGTCATCCAGCAGGTGCATGTGGAGGAGTGGGGACTCAAACCCGGTTCTCCCAGATTACAGTCCGCACACTTAACCACTACACCAAACTGGCTCTTGCAGTTCTTGTGTTGGCAGGGGGTTGGACTACATGACCTGGTAGTCCCTTCCAATGCTGAGATTAAAGAAATTAAATAAATGATACAGGTGATGTGGGCCATGATGGGAGCCCCCCTACCTGTCTCACAAGCTGCGATCAGAAAGGCAGTTCGGCCTGATATAGTTGCTTTTCCCTGATGGATTAAACCAGCTGGTTCACACAGCCACATCTGGCAGCCATTCCCCAGTCATACTCACCCCGTCGTAAGATGAGTTGGAGATGGAGTAAATAGACAGTAGTTGAATTCCAGTGGTAACGGATCCCCACACATTCATTCTGCATTTCTGGATGTCTGAACTTCCCCCTGTGTGCGCTCAAACCAGTTCAGAAGTGTGAACCTGTAGTTTCGGGTTCACTATCTTTATTTTTTTAATGGTCGAGCATATGCGCATGTGCGCACCCAAGAAATATACTTTAAAATGTCAATTGTTATTTCTTTCACAAAATTAAGACCAGACCATGTACTCCATGTTTGTAAACCGCTCAGAGCCTCCGGGATTGAGTGGTATAGAAATTGAAAGTATAAATAAATAAATAAATAAATAAATAAATAAATAAATAAATATATATGTTAGATGCGCAGCTCTGATCTGAATGGTCGGCCACGGAAGGAGCTTGTGGTGAGGCCAGAGCAGGACAGGAGTCTGATTGAAAATCTCCATCACAAAATGCAACAGAGTAATTAGTGGCATGCCCAAATCACGCCAACCTCCCAGTCTGACCGCAGCCGCAGTCACGCATATTCTCAGGAACTCACTTTTAAAAACCGCTGGGTCACTCTGCACGGTTCCAAGCACTGCGAGGGAGAAGACTGGCTTCCAACGTCCTTCCTCTGCCACTTTCCCTAGTGGAAAGGGTCACAGGAGGCCTGTTGGCCCCTTCTTCGAGCTCCATGGGTCCACAGTCACTTGTTTCCATCATATGGAAATAAATAAAAGTGATAGGAGGTCAGCCCCGTAGCTAGGGACTTTTAAAGGAGGGAGCCGGCAGCTAATTTAATCAAAAGTTCCAGAGCAAGTGTGTGTGGGGGGGGTAATGCCCAGCAGCCACAGTTTCTCTCCCTCCCCGGCAAGGGCATGGAGAAAACATAGCTGGTGGTTGGTTGGACGCTCACTGTTGGCACGCTGAAGGAGCGACGGCGGCTGCAGGAGCAGCAGTGGAAGTGGAAGGGGGGGATAATGTGAATTTTAGTCGTAACTGTTTTAACCTCTTTTACAGTTATTGCACATTGTGCCTATGTAAGCTGCCCTGAGCCCGCGTGCTGAATATTGGGGCCAGCCAGCTCTGGGTTGGGAATACCTGGAGATTTTGTGGGTGGAGCCTGGGGAGGGCAGGGTTTGGGGAGGGGAGGGACCTCAGCAGGGTATAATGGCGATAGAGTGTGCACTCCGAAGCAGCCATTTTCTTAGTTGTCTGGAGATCAATTGTAATAGCGGGAGATTTCCAGTTGCCACCTTGAGGTGGGCAACAGGAGTAGGCAACTGTGTGGCCATCTTTCCCCATCTTTCCTTCCCTGTGTGTATGCCTGTCAAAAGGGAACTTGGTTGTAGGAGGAGACTCGGGTGGCGAGGCCACCTCAGTGTGCTCTGGTTGGCTCTTTCCATCTGCCTGTCATGGGGGATGTCATTAGCACATGATTCCTTGATTGGCAGACTCAGATGCAATAGCTGATGCTCTCTTCACCTTGGTAAGGTAAAGGTAAAGGTTCCCTTGCTCGAAAGCCAGTCGAATCCGACTCTAGGGTTGCGGTGCTCATCTCTGTTTCAAAGCTGAAGAGCCAGCGCTGTCCGAAGGCGTTTCCATGGTCATGTGGCCGGCATGACTAAACACCAAGGTGCACGGAACGCTGTTACCTTCCCACTGAAGTGGTACCTATTTATCTACTTGCAATTTCTTGCTTTCGAACTGCTAGGTTGGCAGGAGCTGGAGCTAGAGACGGGAGCTCACTCCGTCATGCGGCACACTCGGGTCTCGAACTGCTGAACTACCGACCTTCCACAGCCTGCAGTTCAGCGTCTTAATCACTTGAGCCACCGCAGCTCCTCTTCACCTTGGTAAGGGGCTTCTATTTCACATCTCTCAGCTGAGGGAGGACTCGGTACTGACTGGTAGCACTGGTGCTGTGGTGGTGCCAGAGACAGCCTGGCGTGGGGATTCTAGGAGGGGGGCTGTTAGTTTCCCCGGAAGCTATCTTAGCCAGAGGGGCCCACTTCTCCCAACGAGGACCGATTTCCGCTCCCTTTCTCTTCCCATGGCAGCGGAGTCATGCATTCACACACACTAATTAGCTGAATGTTGAACTTCAAACCAGGGGCTGCTCTGACAGATTCGGCTTGGCCTCTCCTACCCAGCTTTGTTTTTATTCAAACTCTGCAAATGTGGAAAATGCACAATTAGCTCCCGTTGTTTCATGGGTTTCTCAAGCGCAGGATTTCTCCGTGCCTGGCAGGTATTATTTAAAGAGCTAATGAATGTTAATAGGCACATTATTTGCAAATCCTAAAAGTGGAATATTAGAGCAGTACTTCTGTGTGTCACTGTAATCAGCTTTCTCTGGTGCACTAGATGGGAAAGGCAGGAGGAGAAGGAGGGCGAGGGGGAGACCGGGG
>NW_015169902.1:9868-18524 GCF_001447785.1 Gekko japonicus | reverse complement strand
GGGGGGGGGAGGTGGAATGCGGCAGTCGCTTTGGCAAGCCGTTCTCCAAATTCATATCTGCCCCTCACCCCTGCCAGCAGCCTTTTTATGGGTTCTTGTAGTCCAATCAACAGCCTGTGTCTCTGAAAATCCAGTTTTCACCTAAATCCCAAGGTGAGAGTGCCTGGTGAGCTCTGCACACTGAAAACCAAGACACTTGGCTGACTGGCACGTGACTCAGGTTTGAACAACTTTCGCCCCACAACCTGTTCTTCAGGACAAGCCAATGGCACGTGCAGTTATCAACATTAGCACAGGAACGTCCTTGAGTATATGTGGAATGCTTTCCCTTCGACCCTGAGGGTTGCTTGACATATGCAGGTGTAGCAGGAGAAAGGATTTAGGAAGGCGTAGAGAAACGTCCAGACAACGGGTGAGAAAGGAAAACTGCTTTATTGACGTCAGACCCAGCTGTGAGGAGCCCTCAAAAAAGGCTGGACCCCGGACAAAGAAAGAACAATGATGTTATACAGTTCAGTTACGTACACACTTTCTTATCTTGGTTTCGCTACTTTTGCTGAGCTGTGCGCACACTGGGATTTTGCACCTCATCTCTAACTGCTCTCGTTCCCCCTCTGCCGCTTTGCTGGGGAGTGCTCTTTAATCGGAGAGGCGCAGAGAATCAGGGAGAGCGTCTCCTGCCCCCCCTTCTCTCTGCTTCACCTGCCTCTCTGTTTGGTTCTCTCCCATAAGGCTTTGCAGGAGGCTCTTCAGCCTTACAATGCACCCTGCACTCTGCTCTAGAAGAACTTTACATTTCTGAGTTCCAGCCTCAAAGTGAAAGCATCTAAATATCTGGAACAACTTTGCTTCTGTCTGGCCACATGGCTACTGCTGGGATGGGAACTGCTCCTGACACAAGCGCCTCGAGCCCCCCTCCTCTAAGCTCACCTGCAAGTTAGGTGAGAAACCCCCGAACAGAGACACCTCCCTGTGCAATGGAAAGCCTGACACGGAGAGGGACTTTAGGAGGTCCACTGAGAAGTGAAGCCCACGTTACTCATTGTGGCTTACTCTGAAGAAAGGATCCTCAGGACTGCAGCTGCAAACATGCACTCCCGGCTCTTCACCTATGGTTCAGGATATTCCCATTCAGCTAAGGTTCCTTTAGGCATCTACTCTGCAGGGCACTTGCCACATTCCTTCTAAAAAAAGAAGACGACTGACAGAAACTTGGAATCATTATTGCCTTATTTGCCTGATTCCACAAGACATGAGGGCTCTCTGGAACACCTTGCTGGAATACCCAGCAAAGCCGCCCCTCCCTCCCTCCCTCAAAACACTTTCCCACTGTGGCAACTCCCAAGTCCTGCCTCTGACCATGTTTTTTGGCCATATGAGAGTCTGGTGCTTTAACACACTCAAGTCTTCCTTTGGCTGCAAATCTGTCTCTCAGTTCCTGCTGCATCCACTTTTTTGGATTACTCTAACCCAGTCTCCATCGTCATTCCCAGTCTCCCTCGGAGCCTCCGCCTTTTCTTTCTAAGACCTCTTTCAAAGTAGGTATGTGCCTTGCCTCCCCTTTCCCCTCCCCTTCTCCTAAGTGCTGAAACCCAAATGTGCAGCTCTTCAATACCAAGTGGTGGTTAGTAGGACGTTTGATCTCTGTGGTAAAAGTCCCACAGAGATGGGGCTAAAATAGACCTGTGTGACGGACAAGTCAAAGTCCTGCCCATTTCCTGGAAATGACCAATCGCCTTTAAACCTGGTTGAAATATTCACGGGGCAGGTAGCAGCCAATCGGGGCCTTTGGAATACTGGGAGAGCAGGTGGGAGGTGGGAGTTAGCGGCCAAAAGACAGTTAAACTGCTGTTTACCTGCAGACCTTACCTGCAGACCTGGCTGAACAGCCAGGGAGGCCTGCAGGAGACAGAGCTGGCTCCCTGGTCTCTGTCTTTAGAGGAAGCTGGCTGATCGAGTGTGGTGTCCAGGAAAGGCTCACACCTAATATACATTCTCTAGTTTTCCAAGATCACGTTCCAGTGAAAATCTCCTCTGCGATTCAATGAGCTGGGATTCAAAATCCACACTCAGGGCAGGTGTCTACTCCACACCCTGGAGAGCTGTTGCTACTCAGAGCAAATGACCTTGAGTTCGATGGACCGGCAGAGCTTCTTGTGGGGAAACACGAGGAGAAGCCCCGAGAGTCAGGCCCCTCAGCCTTCGGTCGGAAAGAGGCAGCAGGTCAAGAAAGGGGAGGCGGATGCGGAGGCCGAGAGCATCTTCAGTGCCCGTTGAGGTATTCTCACTAAAGGTGCCCCAGAGGAGCATGGAAAGGACACAGAATATCTCCTGGAAGCCAGCTCCACAGGACGCCTGTCCCTTCAAGGACCTGGCCCGTCCTGCTCCCACAACAACATCCGTGAGACTCTCGGGCAACTCTGTGAAGCCCTAAGGTAAGCTCGCCAGCCTCCAAATGGGATAGGATAACCAAGGAGAAATCATGGGATGTGAGCAGAAAACAGTGAATGGCAACCATGACATATTTATGAAGGGCATATCACTCTCTTATAGATTGTTAAAAAATTGATCACCGTTAATGCTAATACTAATACAAGCACATTTCTGTGCATTCATACAAGAATAAACGTAAAAAATGATTCCACAATGTTGACGAACACAGTCTAATAATCTAAAGTTCTTACAAACAGTAAATGTTCTTTGTGTCTTTCTTGTACTATTATTGGACTGTAGACAAATAGCATAAGGCTCACAGATCTGCAGACAGGTCTGCTCTAATACATCAGGCTTCTTCAGAGCAGAAGACATGTAAACCCAGAGAACCCTTTCCTACTCAGCATTCCTCTCTGCATGGTGTCTCTCTGTATAATGTTCACACACAGTGGAATCTTCTCTTATCCAGTTTTCCACCTGGGGCCTGGAGAGCTCCAGGAATTACAGCTGCTGTCCACATGACACAGGTCTAGGGCTGCCCAGCCCTCAGCGGGGTGGAGAATCCCCTGCCCCCAGGGTCCTCTTCTCCACTGCCACTTGGATTTTTATTTTAAATGCTGCCTCGTGTACTGACTGGAAGTTCTTGCCGGAAGTGACAAAGGGTAGGGAGCTCTGGCAATCACTGGAAACTCCATGGGCCAGTGATTCCTAGAGCTGCCCTTTGTCACTTCCAGTAAGAACATCCAATGAGTACACGAGGCTGTGTTTTGTTTGTTTTTTAATTCTCCCGCAATGCTGCCTCCACCAACTTGTCAGGCGCTGCCTGGGAACCCTACACAGCTCAGTTCCCCGGGAGAAAATGGCTTCATTGGAAGGTGGACTGTACGGCATTATGCTCTGATAAGGTTCCTACTCTTCCTCAACCTCTGCTCTCCCCAGGCTCCACTTCCAAATCTCCAGGGGATTTCCCAACCCAGGGCTGGCATCTACTACCCTAAGACCAGTTGAAAACGGGACATACCCATAATGTATATGCTGGGTCTGGTCTTCACTGCTGACAGTTCCAACACATCTCCGACTCAATAAACCCAATTTATGAAATCTGCTAGGTGTCCAATAATTACAGAGAATATTTTTTTTGTATTGTCACGTAAAGTCTAAAGAAGTTGATCTGTGTGTTTCTGCTGACGCTGATGTGATCATTTCTCCCTACCAGGCTCATCCTTGCTTCACGGTCTTAAAAGAGACCTACGTTCGCCACCCTCTTCTCTCCCACACGTTTACGTCAAGGAGCCCCGCCAGATGCCCAGCAGACGGGTCCTCCCTCAGCAGCTCCTGCAGTAGCCCCTGGAGGCCTTCCTTGGCTTCATCTGAACAGAAGATGGAGCCGGTGTGTGGGGTGCTGAATGCCCCGCCCCCTGCAGAAAGCCGCGCTGGAAGCAGGCCCAGGGACACTGTCTCCTTGGCATCCTCCTGCCTTGACTGATGGACACAGCTCTCCCCAACGCTTTGCCTCAGCGATCCAGAAAAGACATGGCTTCGGGCACCACGGGACCTGCAGGCATATTTTCTCTCAACAAGGCATTCAGCATTGAATGTACCTGACTTGGGTGCTGCCCTTGCCTGGGCTCCCATTTGGGATGAACCACGGAGCTCATGCCATGACTGAGCTTTGGAGCTTGAGCCCCAGGGGAGTCTGGAACTTCCTGGCAGGATGGAAGAGAGAGTATTAGACTGTTCACTGTAAGGGAAAGGCTGGTCATCATCAGGGTGTGCTAACTGAGCCCCCCCCGAAACTCCTTCCTCAGGCCAAGAACTGACAAACACCCGGTATGGAGTAGCGTGATGGTGATTATTTGGGGGGGGGGGGACAGTGGTGCAGCTTCTGAGATAGAATGAGAGCCTCCAGGATGCATTGCTCCTAGTTGGAGAATGGGGTTCAGTCCTGAGGCGCTCTGTCCGCATCTCCCTGAGGTGAGGCGAACTGCGGCAACCTGTGGGAGCCTCCGGCTCCCACATGGCATCCTCCGTTTGGCTGGTTCTGATCGTTGTCCCACAATCCCGAGGTTTCCTGCCTCATCCCTCCTCACAGAGCTCCTCTGACTGCTGGACACAGAGGCTGCCTCCACAAGAGACGTACCAGAGCTGCTCTATGGTCCCTGTGGCCACTATTAATATGGGCTCAGTGCTGAAAAATGAGTCCATCATGCAGGCCCATAGCCATGAGGGGCCCCAGAAGAGCGATGCCCTCTCCCCAATTTCTCCCGCCTCTTCACCAATCACATGGAGGGGTAGGGGTCAGGAGGAGGCTCATCTGGTGGTCGGAATGGCGGGAGCCTCAGGCCATCGTGCTGGCCAGCCCACGTCATCTGGGTGCCAGCCTGGCTGACTGCAGGAAGCTCAGATTGGTGGTGGCGTGGCTCCTGGGGTGGGCTTGGCTCTTCAGCTTGTCAGCTCGGCTCCCCTTCGGTTTCTCGGGACCCCTGGGATCAGCGTGTCGGTTTCGCTCATCGGTCAGCTGCTCCCTTCGGCTCAGTTCCTTGGTGTTCAATTGCAGCGGCTGGTTGGCAGCTGGTTCCCGCAGGCTTTTTGCTTGGCCTGCAAAGTTTTGCTCTGCTGCAGCTTCTCTTGGCTCTCCGGCGGTTTCGGCATGCCAGAGTGGAGCCTTGGAGATCTGCTGTTTCCAGTGCATGTGAAGGCTACTTCCTGGGGTGGGGGGGGCTCGGTCTTGGGCATTGCTCCCTCTAAGCTGTCGAGTCTTGTGAGCAGAAATTCTGTGTTGGGAGCTACAGGCATTAAAGTTGTGAGTGAGCAATTTAGCTGCTACCTAAATTAGTTTGCTCTGGAGCCATCCTTCCTGAGCTAAGACAAAAAGGTGCAAGCCTGAGTCTAAAAAACTGTGAGCTAGCTCACACTAACTCAGCTTAGAGAGAACACTGGTCTTGGGGCCTCGGGGGCCTGAGGAGGCCCAGTCATGGGACTGAGTTCGACATCCATTCATGGCAAATGGGGTTCAATGTGGCCAAGTGCAAAGTGATGCACATTGGAGCCAAAAATCCTAACTATAAATACACGTTGATGGAGTCCGAACTGGCAGAGACTGACCAAGAGAGAGATCTTGGAGTTGTAGTAGATAACTCACTGAAAATGTCGAGACAGTGTGCGACTGCAATGAAAAAAGCCAACGCTATGCTGGGGATTATTAGGAAGGGAACAGAAAACAAATCAGCCAGTATCTAATGCCCCTGTATAAATCAATGGTGCAACCTCATTTGGAATACTGTGTGCAGTTCTGGTCACCACACCTCAAAAAGGATATTATAGCATTGGAAAAAGTGCAGAAAAGGGCAACTAGAATGATAAAAGGGTTGGAATACTTTCCCTATGAGGAAAGGTTAAAGCGCTTGGGGCCTTTTAGCTTGGAAAAACAATGGCTGAGGGGTGACATGATCGAGGTTTATAAGATTATGCATAGGATAGAGCAGGTAGAAAAAGAAGTAGTTTTCTCTCTTTCTCACGATACAAGAACTCATGGGCACTCAATTAATTTGCTGAGCCGTCGGGTTAGAACGGATAAAAGGTAGTACTTCTTCACCTAAAGAGTGATTAACACTTGGAATTCACTGCCACAGGAGGCGGTGGCAGCTACAAGCATGGATGGTTTCAAGAGGGAATTCGATAAACACAAGAGGGAACCAGCAACAAAATGTTGCATAATGTGTTGTGACCCCCTGAGCTAGGACAAAAATCTGTGAGTTGGAGGCTAAAAAGCTGTAGCTGACTCACACTAACTCAGCTTAGAGGGAACACTGGTGGCTGCAGTCCAGAGAAACCCCACCGTTTAAAAGTAATCATTGTTATCAGAACTCTGCAGTTTTAATAGCATTCCCATGACTAAACTACTGTAACTCAACATTGCAGCTGATTTACGCAATACCACTTTGGTCAGGACGAGGCATCAAAGAGCAGCGTCGCTGGGGGGGAGGGGGGAGCTACATTTGAAGCCTCTGCCACTCCCACTCTATTGGCATTTCAATGCAGGGGAAGAACTGGCCAGGCTGACCCACCTCTGGGCAAAATCCTTCTGTTCCAGACTTCTTTGCAAAGGGTGATGGAAAAGCTTGCTAGCTCTAGCATCTAGTATCTGAGAAGGACGTTTGGCACCCACTCACATGCTTGCATTCTACGGAGAAAAAAAAGGTTTTCCTCCCTGCCCACTCTGTTTCCCCCCCTTCTATCAGTAAATCTAAAACTTAATTAGCTGGGAGGAGGTGGGGGAAGAGGGGGCACTGGGAACTTCTCTTGCCTGCTCCAGTTTCCCCCGGGGTGGTGGTGTGTATGTGCGCTTCCTTCTGGCAAAGTGGAAGGAGCTGCCCCAGCACAGTGAAGAGAACTGAGAGCTGCTGCAGTTTTCTTTAAATTGCAGCGTTGTCTTTTGGAGGCTTGAATGTGGAGGGGGTGTGGCCATGGGGAGGACTCAATGCTATCAGAACAACAGGAGAGAGAGGGACAGGGAGAGAAGGCTCCTCCTCCTCTGCCCTGGTAAGTCCGTTCTCTACGCAGCCGCAGTGACCTCTGTTTTACTTTTTGGCTGTTTTTAACTCCCCCCTAGGCTTGCCAATTCCCCCCGGGGGGCGGGGAAACCCCACCCCAGAGGCCCGTTCCCTGCCGGCAACAGATCGGGCCCCGGGGGGGAACCCCACCCCGACATGCGTGTCACCAGGAAGTGACGTTAGGACGCCGGGCACGCTGGGGGCGGGGCCACGACCATCGGGGGGGGGGAACTCTATGGCGCGCGCTCCAGTTGCCGCCCGGGAGTCCCCCGCTGTGGCTGAGAAACAACTTGGCAACCCTAACTCCCCCCCTCTATATTTTAAAGTTCTTAGATTTTTCTGCTCACCTGGGAAGTAACTCACGTGTGCAGGATACTCTCTTTCCCCTCCATGCGGTCCCAATCTGCTGAAATAAGTATCTGCACAGAGAGGGGACCCTTGGCTATTAGTATATAGACAAGTGGGAACCCGCAAGGACTTGCGGGAGGCATCTCATTTCCCCCTCCCACACTATTTCCTCTTCCCCTTTTCTGAAAGCCCCCATAGTCTCCCCTTTTCCTTAGGGTTGCCAGCTCCAGGTTGGGAAATTCCTGGAAATTTGGGGGTGGAGACTTGGGAGGCAAGGTTTGGGGAGGGAAGTGACTTCAGCAGGGTGTAATGCCATACAGTCTACCTTCTAAAGCAGCCATTTTTTCCAGGGGAATTGATCTCTGTCATCTGGAGAGCAGTTGTAATTCTGCGTGATCTCCAACCCCCACCTGGAGGCTGGTAACCCTAGTTCTCATGGAGGAAATGGCTGCTTTGGAGGGTGGACTCTATGGCATTATACTCTCCTGAGGTGCCTGCCCTCCTCAAACCCCATCCTCCCCAGGCTCCACCCACCAAATATTTAAGTATTGGGTGGTATCAAATCACCCAGAGGTTGTTGCCAGGCCTTGGGTTGCCAGCCTCAAGGTAGGACCTGGACATCTCCAAAATTACAACTGAACTCCAGGTGACTGAGACCTATCCCTCTAAGTTGAGAAAAGGGTTCCTTTGGAGGGTGGATTCCGTGGTATTATATCTGGTTGAGACTTCTCCTCTCCCCAAACCCTGGCCTCCTCAGAACTGACCACAACAGCTCTAGGAATTTCCTAACCTGGAGCTAACCACCCTTCCTAGGTCTGGCACCAATGAATTCCTTGAGCCCTCCCCCCTCCCCCTGCCTTTTGTTAATAGAACCTAGCCTGGAAAGCTATGGTTGCCTATCAACAGCCACTTACCTACAGGCTCTCCTTTTATCATTTTGGGTTTTTAAACACCCCCCCACACACATATTTCTTTTTCTTTTTTAGAGAGAGAGAGGGGGGAAGAGATTTCAAGCTCCTGTCTTCTCTCATAGAGCATCTCCTGGGAAATACTGGGCACAGCAATACAATCTTCAAAGCGACCCTGTGCATCAGAGACCACTGCATCCTGGCATTTAAAAGGTTAAGTGTGCTATAGTGGGAGGGGAAGGAAGGAGGGGAGCTGGCATAATTAGTCTCTCTCTCTCTTTCTCTCTCTGGCGCCTGTTGCACTGTAAAGGAAAGAAATATCCATCTCTTTCTTGCTTAAATCACTTCTGCAGGGGCTCAGTAGCAGTTCAAGGCTAAAATGTGTGCATTCAGACTCCAGGTGCAACTGGCAAG
>NW_015169902.1:1968-9420 GCF_001447785.1 Gekko japonicus | reverse complement strand
GGGGGGGACTTGGGAATTAGATATATAGATATGGAGCAGAGATCCATCAGTGGCTATTAGCCACAAGGTATAGATAGGAACTCTCAGTCTGGGGCAAGGGATGCTCTGTATTCTTGGTGCTTGGGGGGGGGGGCAACAGTGAGAGGGCTCCTAGTGTCCTGGCCCCACCCCTGGACCTCCTGATGGCACCTGGTATTTTTGGCCATTGTGTGACAGAGTGTTGGACTGGATGGGCCACTGGCCTGATCCAACATTGGCTTCTCTTATGTTCTTATGTTCCTTTGGAGTAAGTCCATTTCTTTTAAGGTGAAAGACGCTGGCCCTGAGTCTCATTCACCTTAACCTGCTCCCTGACTGCCTGTTTCAGAAAGGGTAACGTTGGCTGCCCTTCCCCCTCCTGGGCCCTGCACATTCCACAGAGGCCCTCAGGAAGGTTGTGTGGTGCTTCCGGCCCTGGAAGTTGCTAGAGTGAGGCTGTAAGCAGCGTGAGCTGTGGTGTCCCTGCTGCCCGGGAGAGGGCAGGGCAGGAACTGGTTTTCCTCCCACACTGAAAGTGGTCAACCTCGTGGGAATGTGTCAATGATGGCCCATGAGGGAATTCCTATGTAGCAGCAGCTTTTCACTCGGCTCTTGAGCTACTTGACAATTTGCCAGGAGCATCGGCCTGCTTCACTGCAGCATCGACAGGCAGGGTGAGGCTCCTTAAAAATGGTGGAGGGGCTCGAGGGTGGAGCACCAACAAGAGCCATCAAGAGTGGCAGCCATCAAGAGTGGCAGAGTGGCAGTCGGCAGCCCCCCGTGGCTCCCCAGCACCACCAGCTGACTCAAACCTGAACCCAGCCAGCTGGCAGTGGAAGGAGGAGCCGCATTACGACCCCCAGCCTTCCCAAGTGGAACATAGAGCTGGAAGGGACCTCAAGGGTCATCTAGTCCAACCCTTGCTCAACACAGGAAATTCCCCCCTGTGGCCCCCGCTCTGTGCCCAGAGGAAGGGGGGAACCCTCCAGGATCCCTGGCCAATCTGGCCTGGGGGGAATTCCTTCCTGACCCCAAAATGGCGATCCGCATTACCCTGGGCGTGGAAGAACAGACCATGAAAGCTGAGCTGGAGACTCCAGTTTGGCCTTCAGGCCAACACCTGATTTCTGCCCTGAGGGAAAGGAGGGAAAGAGAGCAGCCCGGTCCCCCAAAGGCTCCTTGTTCAGAGAGACTCAGGATGGCTGAGCACGAGAGGTGCCCCCCTTCTCAGCAGTCCCACCGGCTCCACCTCCCGTCCCTTTCTACAACCCCACATGAGCTTGGAGTGATTCCTCACCTGCAGGCTGCTGCTGGGGGTCTCTCGCTACCTAAGATGTTATCAGGCAAAGAGACAGGATGGTACTGAATTCCGGACACAATCCAGTAGCTTGGATTTTTATTAATTCCCTTGGTTTTTATTAATTCAGTTTCTATCCTGTCCTCCCTGTGAACGGTCTCAGGGCGGGTTCCAAGGTCACACAAAATTGTGACAACTATTTCAGTATTTCATCCCAGTATTCCTAGATCTCCAAAAATTCCACCATCCATACAAGAAGGTGCCATATTTTTCTATCTCTAACATTTAGTAGAAACTGAGAGTCAAACATTATGTAACATTTTTAACTTGTTACACGTGTTCTTACATTCCCCCTTAGCCACATATTATTTTTAAATCTAACACAAAGGGGGCTCCTGAAAAAAAAAATTCTACGGAGCCTTTACAGATCAAACCATGCCAGTATTGCCATTCAAAGAAAACAGGGAAAGCATCTGTTCCTATGTCAGCACAGGAATGATGTCAGGTCCACAAGTCTGTACCCAGCTCGGTTTTCATGGCCAGTTCTTACACGCCCAGGGTAATGCCAACTGCCATTTTGGGGTCAGGCAGGAATTTCTCCCCAGGCCAGCCTGGCCAGGGATCCTGGAGGGTTTGTCTCTTCCTCTGGACGTAGAGCAAGGGTCACAGAATAGGGTTGCCAGGTCCCCTCATCGCTCCTGTGGGGGGATTTGGGGGGGCATTCTGGAGGTGGTAGGGAATGCCCCAAGCCCGTCCCCAAGAGCGACACCTGCCTGGCCACCCCTCTAGCTCCACTTCTGCCCAATTTAAAAGGCTTCAGCTGATCGGTGGGGACCATGTGGCCTGCTGACCAGCTGGAGGGCCCTTTAAATCTAGCAGGAGGGGGGAAGGGGGGCAGTTGCGGGTCACACACTCGGTTCACAAAAAGACCTCTAAAAGGGTCTTTTTGTGAGCCAAGGAGGTGGCTCGCAACCACCCCTCTCCCCCCCCACATTAGATTTAAAGGGCCCTCCAGCTGGTTGTCCGGCCACATGGTAACCGCCAATCAGCTGAAACCCTTTAAATTGGGCAGGAGCGGAGGGAGAGGGGTGGCCGGGCGGGTGGTCGCTCTTGGGGACAGGGCTTGGGGCAGGGCTTCGCCCACGAGCCATCTAGCTGGGGGTGGATTGAAGCCCCCAGAAACAGGGGAACTCCTGCCTGGGGGCTGGCAACCCTACCACAGAGGGGAAATTCCTGTGTTGAGCAAGGGTTGGACTTAGGGTTGCCAAGTCCATCTTTGTGCCCAGCGGGAGACTTTGGGGGGCATTCCCAGAGGGGGCGGGGCATCCCCAACACGATGACACCACATTAGGGATGTCCGTGTTCCAAGCCCCACCCCCGAGAACTATCGCAGGAGGCCACCCCTCTCCATAACGTCCTGCAAGATCTAAAGGGCCCATCGATCAGGTGGAGGGCCCTTTAAATCTTTCAAGATGGGAGGAGGCAGCCACTGCTACACACCTGAAATCCAAGCACCAATGCTGCTTGGAATTCAGGCTCATGGGGCCCAGTTGCTACTGGCCAGAAGCACTTAAAGGGACCCCATTAAGTGCTTCCAGCCGGTAGCCCCAAGTGGCCGATTTCCAAGCAGCATTACCACTTGGAGATAAGGCTCGTGAGGCCCGGTCCCTGCCAGCTGCAAGCACTTAAAGGGGTCTCTTTAAGCGCTTCCAACTGGCAGCCCCATGTGCCCTATCTCCGAGCGGCATTACTGTTCAGAGATTGGACGCGCTGGTCCTGGTCCCCACCAGCTGCAAGCACTTAAACGGGTCCCTTTAAGTGCTTGCAGCTGGTGGGCCCCGCTTGCCCAATCTCCAAGTGGCATTACTGCTCGGAGATCAGACACGCGGGGCCTGGTCCCCACCGGATGCAAGCACATAAAGGGGCTTTTTAAGGGCTTCCAGCCGGCAGCCCCACGTGCCCGATCTCCGAGCAGCATTACTGGTCGGAGATCGGACATGCGGGTCCTGGTTTCCACCAGCTGCAAGCACTTAAAGGGGTCCCTTTAAGTGTTTCCAGCTGGCAGCCCCACGTGCCTGATCTCTGAGCGGCATTACCTGTCGGATATCGGACACGAGGGGCCCAGTCCCCACCAGCTGCAAGCACTTAAACTGCTTGTAGCTGGTGGGTCCTGCTTGCCCAATCTCCAAGTGGCATTACTGCTCTTGGAATTGAGGCCTGCGGCCTGCAGCCACCCCTCTCCCTCCCCTCTCTCAAGAGAGAAGGGAGAGATGTGGCTGTAGGTGTTTGGGCTTGGGGGCGGGTTGAACCCCCCAAAAAGTGGGTGAACCCCCCCAGAATGGGGAGGGGGGGGGTGTCTGGCAACCCTAGTTGGACTAGAGGGCCCCTGAGGTCCCTCCCAGCTCTATGTTTCTGTTCTACTTGGGAAGGCTCGGGGCTGGCTGGGTTTACATTTGGGTCAGCTGGTGGTGCTGGGAGCCACAGGGGCTACCAAATGCTGCGGGCAGAGACCCAGATGGCGCCCTCTTTGCTCGATAGCTCTTGGTGCTCCACCCTCCATTTCTTAAGGAGCCTCACCCTACCTGCCGTTGCTGTGGTGAAGCAGGCCGCCACTCCTGGCGAATTGTCAAGCAGCTCAAGAACTGGATGAAAAGCCGC
Source organism: Gekko japonicus (assembly GCF_001447785.1). Taxonomy (NCBI): domain Eukaryota; kingdom Metazoa; phylum Chordata; class Lepidosauria; order Squamata; family Gekkonidae; genus Gekko; species Gekko japonicus. Next base: position 5,447 of record NW_015169902.1, on the reverse strand, counting down.
TATACGGGGACTCCTTCCTGGCCGATCACTTGTGTTCCTCTTGGCTCACTAGTAACCCAGAACAGGGAAAAGGTAAAAACAGCAAAAGAACCACATTACAGAGGAGCTGCAAAGACCCAAGTCAGTCCGCTGGCTGATGGGAATGTTGGGTGATCAAGCCTGCAAACCATCCAGGCTGGGCTGGGACAACCTTCTGGCCAGAGATGCTGTGACCCTTTTCAGTTCTGCTCTACTTCAGAGCCTCTTTGGGAACTGGGACTGGCTCATTGCCAGGGAGACTGACTGCTTCTCGGTAAGGATGAAAACACAGAGCCGACCCTGAGGTAACTTGCTAGACCAATGGTAGTTGCCCTGGCCAGACTGATACAAATATTTAATTCAGAATCAAACTATACGTTACTTTCCCCCTGCATGTTGATGCGTGTTTTTATGTGTTCCCTGTGCCCAGACAGCAGCTGTGGGGAAGGGCTTTGAAAAGCAAACACCCAAAAAGGGAGAGTCCAAATGGGTTCAGAGTTGGCCCTGCAAGGGGACATGGGGCTCTAGTTTCCCCCACACACCCAAAAAGGGAGAGTCCACCATAGGGGGGGGGGGGGTTATTTTTGCTGTGCCATGAGTCTCTGTGCATACGGAGCAGGAATACTAGTGAAAAAACTACATCCCAGCAGGGGTTTCACCCAAAAATACCATTTGGGGGCAGAGGCAGGAGTTGTTTCTCCCCCCACGGCACCACTATGAGCCCATTTGGAATCTCTCCTTTAGAAGCTATTCCATGCAGCTGCTGTGTGTATAGGAACAAAATAATACTGTGAGGTATTTAAGAGAAAATAAAAACTATATGCAAGAAATGTTTGTTCAAAAATGGTATCCTATTATTAACCATGGGAATCAAATCCACAGATTAAATAATGCTCAGCAAAAGATGTTACTATGTGCTCAGTTGAGGATATGGACTCTAATATTAGAGTTCCCTTTTCTTCTTTAGTATAATATGATAACTTCTTTACTTATGTCATTGTAGAGTTGTAAATGTATATATGTTTACAATAAAGAAATTTAAAACACGTCCTTCAACTGTTTGAAATGGCATATTTATAAAATGTTCTCTTGGTTTTGATCAGATAAAATATTTTGTGTTAAATGTGCTGTGATTTGCCTTTCTCAGAGGCTCTGAGGCCTGGAACCTCTAACTGCAAAGAAACACAATAGTGCTTCACTGCAGAAGACCAAAAGGCTTTGGGGGCCCCAGTATCCAGGAAGACTTAATCCCGCTCACCGCTTGCTGCATGTGGTGGAATGGGCCCGCGTCCGCTGGCAGACCTCACTCTGCCCACCCCTCCTTTGCCTGACCTGGCACTTGAAGGGGCAGTTTTTCACCACTGCCTCCGGGTATTGCTGCCACCACTGTCCCTGTCTTGGGCTCTGGTTAGGCGGGACAGCCTCCTAACCTCCCTCTGCTGTCGCTAGGAACCAACCTGGGGGCTTCCTGGCAATCTTTGGGGCTCCCCTGGAGAGTTGGCAACTGGCCATTTTGCCCTTGTTCTCTCAGGGAGTCCCCAACCCACTCCTAGCGTGTCCAAGCGGCTGGGGGAACTATGCGGTACAGAGGGACTTCTCAGGGTCAACAGTAAAAGGATTTATTTTGAAACCACTCAACTATATACAGGCATATTAACAGTGAACTGAAGAATCAAAATAAAGGTGGATAATAAATCGCTCCCTCTCTCCCTTCACTACACATGGCCTGTCTAGATGGTCTGCAGGGCAGGCACATGACTTGCTTTCAATGGAGGAAGTTAGAGTAGCACAACTCCCAACATGGCCTCTGCCTCCTGCAGTCTCCAGCCGACAGCCTGACTGGCTCCAGACTTCAGACAAACTCCCCTCAATCCTCCCAGACTGGCTTCCCGCCCCAAAGCTCCACTATATCAAACAGCCCTTTCCGCCCAGGAAGTGCCTCTCCCTCCTGCAGCATTCTGGGGCAGATCTCCTCACAGCCTTGATGGACTTCCTGTCCTCTCTAGGGAGCTGCCCTCTGACTGCTGGTTGGAGACAGGAGGGGGGGGGGATGAGGAGGAGACTAGGCCCAGGCCTACCTCAGGTTTGATAGTCCCCTCCTATCTGGCCCACACCAACTTAAACATATACATAAAATGGCGTTTCTCCACGCTGCAGATAGATGAAGTCTTGGTATAGAACAAAATATATCTGAGCCAAGAATAACCTCTTCTAGGAATGCTAAGACTGCAAACACTCTGCACGTTTCCGGAGTGCTTGTCTCTCACTATAAAGAAAGCACACATCGTATACTGAGGCTGAATTTCTAGGCAGAAGGGTGAGATCTGCAGGCTGGTGCAATTTTGGAATGTCCCAGCACTGATTCATTGTTTTCTCCCTTGCCCCTCCGCTTTCAGCAGACCTCCCCTCTGAACCTTGCAACGCATTGAGCCTTCTTCAGCCTGTACTCACTCGTCTTTGCAAGAGACCTCCCGGCTGGCAGTCCAAGTTGCTAAGTACAGCCTGGCAAGCAGAATATCAATTCTGTGTGATCGTTCAGTTATCACTCTATATAATACAGTAAACCTAATATCCTCTGCTCTACGGCCAGCCTCCATGTAATGCATCCCCATAGGAGCTTCTTTTGAATCAAGTGTCGAGCATTTTTGAATTTCTAGTAAAAAATGGAGGAAGTTGAGGTACATAGTGGGAATCCTGTCATGAATCTTCCAAGGGTAAGTGGGGGGGGGGGAGTGAAATCATGTTGGAGTAAACAGAACGTGAGATTAAGGAAGGAAGGGATAAGAAAGGTGTTGTAGCAGGCTCAGGCATAAAGAAAAAGACCGAGAGAAGAACGGGACAGTGTTTCACTATAGTCCTGTAGAACTCTTATTGCTGGGGAAATTATTTTTTGACAGAACAGGAGGCACATCACGAGGAATTTAGGTCCAGAGTTAAGTGAGCACAAGTCTTCTTTGGCTAATATATGCTAACCCATAGGGATTTTATGCACAAAGAGGAAGGTTGTGGTGTTTCATGTCTGCGCTGAAGACTGAAAGTTGCTGGGAGAGGATCCCACCTGTGGGCACCTTAGGGATCATGCCACTGTTGTTTGAGCCTATGTTTGTTCACTTAGAAAAGAATCCTACTCACAGCCTGACCCTGTGCACTTTATTTTATGTAGTTTAGTCTCTCACTGAGACTCAAAATGAGTTACACAGTGTAACTCAACGCAATAATTCACACGAGACATCAAATAATGCAATAAGACTAGGATTACAGCAATTTGACACAGAGCAAAAATAATCACACTTGGTATGTCGAACAATGCAGAAAATGATATGACAAAGGTAGAAAGCAACCTAACCCTAACCCCCAAGACAAACCAAGCTGAACCCTGGGTACATGCAAGAGCAGAGACTCAGCAAGTGCACACTTTCCCACATACATTGGCCCAGTTCAGACTGGCAGTTTGGCCCAGC
>NW_015169902.1:0-1897 GCF_001447785.1 Gekko japonicus | reverse complement strand
TCCCAGGGCAGGCCAACAGTGCAAACACTCCCATGCGCTTCCTCCATGGTATCCTCCCGCTTCATTCACTGCAGTCTTAACAGGAATACCGCGAACAAGCCATTCCCGGTCTGTTCCGGGTCTTCTTTGCCACGACTCCCTAGCGCTTCAAATTGCCAGTCTGAACTCGGCCATTGAAACAGATTTCCTCAACTATTGCATGCAGGTAGGGGGAGTTGGTTGTCAGGAAGAGATTATTAGAGTCAAGATGCATAAGGAACTGAGCAATAAATACACCAAGATTGAAATAACAATATGGTAGGACATGGAAGGAGGAGGAGGAAGAGTAGATTGGATTTATATCCCACCCTTCACTATCCAAAGGAGTCTCAGAGCATTTTACAAACTCTATTCCCTTTCCCTCCCCACAACAGGCACCCTGTGAGGTAGGTGGGGCTGAGAGAACTCTTTCAAGAACTGTCCTTGAGAGGAGGAGGAGGAGGAGGAGGAGGTGGGATTTATATCCCACCCTTCACTACCCAAAGGAGTCTCAGAGCATCTTACAAACTCGTTTCCCTTTCCCTCCCCACAACAGACACCCTGTGAGGTAGGTGGGGCTTGTTACACATGGTCTTACATTCCCCCTTAAAGGTAAAGGTCTCCCTTGCTCGAAAGCCAGTCGAATCCGACTCTAGGGTTGTGGTGCTCATCTCTGTTTCAAAGCCGAAGAGCCAGCGCTGTCCGAAGACGTTTCCGTGGTCATGTGGCCGGCATGACTAGACGCCAAGGCGCACGGAACGCTGTTACCTCCCCACCGAAGTGGTACCTGTTTATCTACTTGCAATTTCTTGCTTTCGAACTGCTAGGTTGGCAGGAGCTGGAACTAGAGACGGGAGCTCACTCCGTCATGCGGCAACTCGGGTCTTGAACTGCTGAACTACTGACCTTCCACAGCCTGCAGTTCAGCGTCTTAACTACTTGAGCCACCGCAGCTCCTACATTCCCCCTTAGCCACATATTATTTTCAAATCTAACTCAAAGAAAAAAGAAGGGGGGGAATGGCTTGGGGAGAGAAAAAAAGGGGAAGATAGGGGGGAGAGGGAAGGAAGCAAAGGTGGGCGAATGTTCCCTCCCCTCAAGTTTCTTGTGGGACCCCACTTGTTAATCCTAATGGAGGTCACCCCCTGATCAGGTCCATTACACCACAGTTCTGCTCCCTCTGTAAGAGTGGCCAGGAAGGCCAAATCGGATACCCAGAAATGGCCACATCATTCTTCTCTAGCAATGCTTTTTTTGTTTTTAGTAACGGATGACCACCTGTTTCAGGACTCATTGGTGTGGTCACTGGTGGTGGGAAGTGCTGTCAAGTCACAGCTGACATAAGGCAAGAGAACATCACAGGATTGTGGCCGGATGGCCACGACACGAAGGGATGACTTATAGGCAGGTGTGAATAATTCACAGGCAGTGCTTGACTTTTTCCTCACGCAAGAGAGTCAGTTCGCACCGGCAGACTCCAGCATGCAATTCTCCAGCACGGAGAGATCAAGCGGAACGCAAACAAACATGCCAACCGGCACACAGTAACTAGCACCAGTCCCATCACGTTAATTCATTTAGGTAGCTACAGACAATTACCGGGGAAAACAATGTAATAGGATAAGCCATCAAAAACAGCAGTTCAAAGAAATGCCGCTGAAAGCTTAGGAAAACAGACAAAATTTTCATCTGGCATCTGGAAAATCGCAAGGCAGACACCAACGCAAAACCAATTAAAAAAACACTAACAAGACCAGCAGTCTCTAATCCACATTAGCTTCATTTGGAAGCCTTCTTACCGCCTCCTCTCACCGGGGGCACATGACCACAAACACAGTTATGGGAAATGACTGGAGAGGGGGCTTACCCTTGTTCTAGT
>NW_015169901.1:103626-120445 GCF_001447785.1 Gekko japonicus | reverse complement strand
AAGAAAAGGGACTGTCCAACTTGAGGAGGATCTCCCCATGGGACATCCATCACAATACTAGGTGATGTAACCTTTCTGTAGACTCGATACCTAAGCGCATCATATGGTCTTTAGCTTTACGAGTATTTTTCTGCTTACTCTCGGCTGTACAGGGCCCAGCGTTACAGAGAGCATGACAGCATTCTCTAGTGTCTCTTTGTATTTTCAAAAGGAAAGGCTTTGGGTCTGCTTCCTGGGCCCAGAAGCCTCCAGCACCATTTATCTAAAAGGTTGTCACTTAGAGGAGGGCAGGGACATCAAAAATACCTGCTCTTCTCACAAGAAAAGGGACTGTCCAACTTGAGGAGGGTCTCCCCATGGGACTCTGCTTACAGAAACCACACCCATCGCAATACTAGGTGATGTAACCTTTCTGTAGACTCGATACCTAAGCGCATCATATGGTCTTTAGCTTTACGAGTATTTTTCTTCTTACTCTCGGCTGTACAGGGCCCAGCGTTACAGAGAGCATGACAGCATTCTCTAGTGTCTCTTTGTATTTTCAAAAGGAAAGGCTTTGGGTCTGCTTCCTGGTCCCAGAAGCCTCCAGCACCATTTATCTAAAAGGTTGTCACTTAGAGGAGGGCAGGGAGCTGCTCCTGTTGGCAGCAGATGATAGGACTTGGGTCTGAATTACAGGCGGAAAGGTACCGCCAGGATATTAGGAATTTTTTCCAGCAGTGCACTGGGCAGCCTGGGTGGTGGTGATGACCTCGTCCTTACTGGCACCCTTCAAGCAGCAGCTGGACGAACGCTTGTCAGGTACAGGGCCCAGCGTTACAGAGAGCATGACAGCATTCTCTAGTGTCTCTTTGTATTTTCAAAAGGAAAGGCTTTGGGTCTGCTTCCTGGGCCCAGAAGCCTCCAGCACCATTTATCTAAAAGGTTGTCACTTAGAGGAGGGCAGGGAGCTGCTCCTGTTGGCAGCAGATGATAGGACTTGGGGGTCTGAATTACAGGCGGAAAGGTACCGCCAGGATATTAGGAATTTTTTCCTGCAGTGCACTGGGCAGCCTGGGGGTGGTGGTGGTGATGACCTCGCCCTTACTGGCACCCTTCAAGCAGCGGCTGGACGAACGCTTGTCAGGGATGCTTTAAGCTGATCCTGCACTGAGAAGAGGGTTGGACTAGATGGCCCGCACGGCCCCTTTCCCACTCTGGGATTCTAACCTTATTCTGCAACACCTCCTGAGACCTAACCGCACTTATGTCCCATCTACAGGCAATGAGTCTGCTCTCTTGCCCAACGCGTGCCCCCACCATGTATTTAACCTCAGGCACAACGAAGAGGCTGGGAGGATTCAGAAGCTTGTGTTGACTATTTTGGCTAGCCCAAGCAAGTGTACCCCCTTTCCCACACCGAGAGCAAAAGGCCCAGTTTCTGTGCAGCCTGAATACAAAGGACACATCTGCCATCAACCTGAGGACTCCTATACTAGCAGATACAGCAGTGTGAATCCACGTTTGGCCTAAGCAGTGCCACTGTGCTAAAACAAATCACACAGGGTGCTTCTGGGTATTAGCTGTCACTTATTGTTAAGACCTCATGTGCACCACTGTCTAACAAAGATTCAAAACTGTTACTTTGGGCTATGGGAACTTTAGTGGATTATAAACACGCCACTTATGTTGTCTACTTTCAGTTAACCAAACGGGTTCTCTTATACGGACTCCTAACCCAATGCTCCCTCTAAGCTGTGGAGTCTTGTGAGCAAAAATTCTACTTTGTGAGCTACTGGCATAACAAATGATCTGTCTACTGCATAGGTTAGTTTGCTCTGGAGCCATCCTTCCTGAGCGGAGACAAAAATCTGTGAGCTGGAGGCTAAGAAACTGCGAGCTAGCTCACGCTAACTCAGAGGGAACACTGCTCCTAACCCCCTCCTCGCTCAGCATTTTGACATAATTTGGCTGCTGACCCCTGGGGCACTGTCCTCAAGCTGGCTTAACTGGCAAGCACTCGGCGCTTTCTCACTCCATGGACTGCCAGGTGCCCTGTACATTAGCTCTAAAAAGGTAAAGGTTCCCTTGCTCGAAAGCCAGTGAAATCCGACTCTAGGGTTGTGGTGCTCATCTCCGTTTCCAAGCCGAAGAGCCAGCGCTGTCCGAAGACGTTTCCGTGGTCATGTGACTGGCATGACTAAACACCAAGGTGCACGGAACGCTGTTACCTTCCCACCGAAGTGGTCCCTATTTATCTACTTGCAATTTCTTGCTTTCGAACTGCTAGGTTGGCAGGAGCTGGAACTAGATGAGAGCTCACTCCATCATGCGGCACCTGGGTCTCAAACTGCTGAACTACCGACCTTCCACAGCCTGCATTAGCTCTAGTTGAGTCTTTATACCGAAGCTTGAAATGGTTGTCAGATTAACAACAAAACTCATGGGCTGGATTCCAGAGCAAATCCAAAGATGGAAAGCAATTTCTTCCCAACTGCCCCCTCCTGCCACAGACCTCTAGCTCCCCATACTGTCCTTGGAAGCAAGAGCAAGAGGAGCATTAGGGGGCTGCAACAGGAAGGAAAGCAAGGAAGCTGTGCTGCACAGATGGAAATCTTCTCGAGTGGAAGCTTTTGGCAGGATCCAAGCCTGCAATTTTACACGGCAAAAAATCCCGTTTATTTCCATCTGGGGAAGTTCTTAAGGCACTTCCACGCAAACTAAATAACGCACTTTCAAACCCAATACAATGCACTTTGCGACTGGATTATGCTGTGTGGAATTGCACTTGCAAATGTTTGCTGGAGTGGACTGAAACGGCATTACTTAGCATGTCTGAAGGCACCTTAAGTGCCAAGGGAAGCAACAGCTTGCTTCAGGTGGCAGGGAAAGCCCATGCTGTGCTTGCGACATCAGGGCTGTGGGGGGAGAGGCCTCTCCAATAAAGCAGAGGTCCTTCAACCTTTTCCAGCCTTTGGAATTCTGACATGGAGGGGTGGGTGCAGCCACAAAATGGCTGTCACAGGAAGCGACACCAACCCCCCCAAAATGGCTGCCACGGGAAGTGAAGCCACACACTGAAAGAAGGGAGCCAGTTCTAAAAAAATACACTGGGAGAGAAGAGAGGAAAATAAAACAAATACTGTGGCAGCAGGTGCTTCTGAGTTTTAACCCCCCATAGCCAATTGGATCTCCAGTGGCCAATTGGAAGCCCTGCTGGGTAAAAGCCCCGCCTATGGAAACCCTTGGCAGGCACCACGTTGGGGACCCCTGGACTAAAGCAACCCTCGAAAGAAAGCACCTGAAGCTCTCTCTCTCTCAAGGCCACGCTGGTCATTCCAGTGGCCAATCGGAAGCCCTGCTGGATAAAAGCCCCACCTACGGAAACCCTTGGCAGGCACCATGTTGGGGACCCCTGGACTAAAGCAACCCTTGAAAGAAACCACCTGAAGCTCTCTCTCTCTCTCAAGGCCACGCTGGTCAGATTGCTCTTGCCAGCCACAGTAAAAGCACAAAGCGACCATAAAGAACAGACAAGCAGAAGACGTTACCTGAGGCAGAACCAGGGACGGCAAACCCTCCAACATCTGCGGACAGTTCTTTCTGGCAGGCAAGAACAGGATGCCAGGAGCCGCAGCAGAAAATCCTTTCTACACCCACCGTTTTGTCCCCGTTCACACAAGAGCTCCCTTTTGATACAAAATAAGCCTTACTGTAGACGAGACAGGGGCAGGCTGGCTATAACTGCAACAGCCGCACACAGGACTGTGTATTCGCTCCCCTGCAAAAAAAAGCATCCAGTGCCGAGAAAAGGCTGAGTTCAGCGACCTGCATTAGAACGGACAACTTTGGGATGCTGTAGGAGGGCTCAATGCTTTCAGCTTGTTGTACATTTATTCTGGTTTTGAGTCACTGCAAAGGTCAGGGAGCTCTGCAGGAGTCTGAAATCCCCCTCCCCCCAAAATGGCAGAAAACTTCTGGTTAGGTCTCCAGATTGCCCCCCCCCCCAAATTGCAAAATTCACTGCGGGGATTCACTGAATGGGAGTACCACGCAGTTCCTCCAATCTCGTTCTCATGATCCAATTCGCCCCTCCCTGCTATTAATCCTGCAATATAAAAACTGCACAAGACAGAGTCGCCTGTGTTGCACTTTTGTCTCCCTCCTCTGGAACTAAGCGCCAAGTAGGATAAGGAGAGCCCTGCTGGATCAGACCAGTGGTCCACCTTAGTCCAGCATCCTGCCTCACACAGGGGCCATCAACAGGCTTTCCCCTGATGTTGACTCCTGGCTCTGGGATTCAGAGGCTTAGTGCCCCTGAAGGTAGAGGTTCTCCTCAGTCACCGTGGTGTAGGATGAAGAACTAGAACTGGGAGAGTTCCTGTGGGAAGAGAGGGTTCTCCCCACAGATAGGGAGAGGGAGTCAGACCACTAGAGGGTTGCATCATCTGACTCCCCAACTCTCTCTCCTCAAGGCCAGCAGGAACTGCGGACAATACTCCCACAAGCACAACGGCTTGCCCACTACTACTGACATCCTTTGGCAAAATGTAAGCCCCCCCCCGGGGGGAGGCGGCACCCTGACTATACCCTAAGATGTATCCCGTTCACAAGGTGGGCAAGCAGGCCCACTTTGTGCCCTGTGTGAACACCGCACAGCCTAGGCTCGGCGTGCTCCAGAACCCTCTGCAATGCATGCAGTGAACCGGTCAGTGCTGAAAAGACCCTCTCAATCACAAGGGTTTCGAAGCAGACTACCTTAACTGTGCGCTAGAACTGGCACCTGCCACCCAGGAGATTCACGTCCGTCCTTTACCTGACTGTACTGTGGCCTGACGCTGTGCCACAGAACCAACACGTCGGAGTGTTAAAACGGCGAGAACAGAATTCATTTTCAGAAGGGTATTTAATAGGCTTCGTGAAGCCAAAGAACTGAATACAGGAATTCCTTAACCACTTTTAGTACAATATCGAGTTACATGTGTGTCTTCCAGTTTAAAAAAAAATATAAACAAACGAGTTTTTTTTGTTGTTGTTTTTCAAGAACAACTTGCTGGTTCCGCAAGCTTCCGTTCTAGGTACATCATACAGTATAAATTCTGATTTTTGAAGATCAAACACACGAGAGGTCTCCCTTTACAATCAAGGGGGTCTGCCTTCCACCGTACCCCTTTCCTTGCTACACCAGAGGACTTTTACAAAACTACAAGGTTATCAATGCATTTATAAAAACAAGGAGAATCTTTTACACCTTGCTCAGACTCGGGGTGGGTGGGTGGCAACGGTATTTTTCAGCTTTGGGTAAATCAGACCCAAAAAATATCGGTAAATGCTGAATTTCCCCAGTTCAATACCGGTAAAGTATCAGGACTGGGGAAATATTTGGAATTGCCTGAATATATTCGGGTCTGATATACACCACCAGGGGGAAAGTAGGCATGTTAAAACGCCTTCTTTCCCTCCCTCCGGTAGCCCCCAGAGATTCCACTGTCGATGTCACTGGCGCCCCAGAGCTGTGAGTGAAACTGACAAAGGGAAAGCCCTGGGCTCTCCCTGCCTTCCCTTCTCTAGCTGACATGGGGTCCCTGGAGGAGGAGATCAGGCAGGGAGCCCGGGCATGTTTAAGATGCCTTTCTTTCCCTTCCCAATCTGGGGGAGGGAAAGAAAAGCATTTAAACCACCACCACCACCCTTCCCCTAGCTTCTCCGCAAAAGCGGAGAGGCTCAGGGGAGGAAGGGGGCATGTCTACGTGACTGCCTTTGCTTTCCCAGCCAACTCGCGGCTGCCCGGGTTCCCTGGGGGGGGGACGCGGCGGGGGGGGGGGGGGGGGGGTGGGGAAAATTATAGGCAAAACTTAGGCTGGAGCCCCAATCTTAGCTCGTTAAAAGAAATCTGGGGGAGTGGAGGGGGAGAAAAAAAAACCAACCAATAAAAGTTATTTTAAAAAATGCTGAAACACACCTGTAAAAAAAAAGGAAAAAAGGAAAAAAAAAAAGGCAAATTAAAACATTTTTTCCTCCAGAAAGCTCTAACAGGCCATCTTGTAGCAGAAGCTGTTGGGCTGCATGTGATAAGACTACAAAAAAGGGGAAGGGCGGGGGGAGAGAGAGAGAAAATACAGGTAGAGAACTAAACAAGATTCAGCGAAGCTCCAAAAATCTTTATAAATACGGCCATTGGAAGGACGATCTTGATTCAGGAAGGATTTATGCTCGGTGTAAGCTGAGGACAAGAAGCAGGTACAAATCGTAAAGCATGCTGAAGAACACGGATAGCATTTTCAACTAACGTCGTCTCCCTCCTCCCTGCCCGGGGCAAACTGGTTTTCGGCCTTAGAAATGCTGCTGTCAACTAATCTGAAATGGGGTGGGGGGAAACCCACAAAAAACAACAACAACACGAATCTGAATACCAAGACTTCACCTTCCTAGCTTTCATTCTTCTTTGAGGGCACTGTCTGTTACAGAGTGACCATCTGCACATGCAGTTTTTTTTTTAAAAGCACGACCCTTTTAAAAAAAAACAACGTGGAGGTTTAATTCCCACAAACTTACGGTTCGGAGGAAGTTCCCTGTGTGTAAAAAGCCACAGTCATGAATTTTATAGGCTGGCTGAAAAGTGTCCCTTAAAAAAAAAGTTGGTGGATGGGTTTAACTGTCTCAGCTTTCCCTTTATTCAGGCAGCGGGCTAACTCACCACATGCATTGATAATGTACTGCTGACGAGGACAGGAAACCTTCTGGCAAAGTTATGACCAGGCGGTTAGCGGCTCTGAGCGCTATGCTTCATGCAGCTGCCACAGGACCAGGGACGGATGACAATTAAACCCACTGGGCCTACTGCAAGGCACACACATACCTAGTTATCGTAGTTGTCTCTGTAGGAGCTCCCAGAGTAACGGTCTCCATAGCCTCCCTGATTCCTACAGCAAAAGCACAGAAGATCGGTTTAGGCTGTCGCTGAGGTCCACAGTTTCCTCAGCATATGCAAAAAGCTGTACACAGAACTTCAATAGGTAGAACATAATTTTTTTTGGGGGGAAGGGGGGTTATACAAGCCACTTCCTGTTGTTACACCAGTTTTCGGCTCCGTTGTCTCTTTGTATAGTCAGTAAGATTGCGAGAAGGCTAAACATGAAAAACTAGGATTTGCTCCTAGCTTTGTCACTTTTGGGGGGGAAGCATTTGGTCTCTGTACTCCGTAGTAACCACGGTTTAAGATGGAAGAGTGGCAATTATGCCCCTATTCCTTGGAAGCATTAACATTATGTGGGCTATGCAGAACTTCACATCAGCTTATCCCTGGTTTCTTAGGAATCAAAATAATGTGGTCTAGTCCACCAGCAACCAAATTTTCCTGATGCAAACTTATTACTAACTACCACTGTCTTCCAGCTGCAGCCAAGCAAGCACCAAGAAAACATACACGAGTTAGGGCGAGGCAACAAAAACAGGAACCACTGGTTTTCAAGGAAGTTTTGTACATCTTAAAGAGACTCAAGGAAATGAACAGGGAATTTTTGAATTGCCACTTGTAGCCTGAAAGCCACACGTGCACAGGAGCTATGCATGACTGTTCCACACAATACTTATATTCCTGTGATGTATGGCCAGAACTCATCCCCTCTGGAGGTATGCCTCCCACCAGAGGGGATGAGTTCAGAAACACCTGCATGGCCTTGCCTTTGGAGCACCACCAGAAGGAATATGCTCCAGTGCAAGGAATATCACGCTCCACTGATGGAGAATGACAAGATCACAGTATCTGCCTAGACAGTGCCTACAAAGTTCACACACACTTCAGGGCCAGAGAGAAACAAGTGCAAGCATTGCTTCCCAACGACCCGACAGGTAGACAAAGGATATGGGATCTACAGCAGCAGTGTAATCTAAAGTATGCCCCCCATGGTAAAAATCCAGCAGCACTTCCAACACAAAGGATGTTAATTTCTGCTAACAGAAATGCATCTCCATTAATGGAATTTCCCTCTTCCCCCCCCCCACCTCCCTGAAATGTTGCTCCTGGGGAACAGGGGAATCATGAGGGGATAACTCATGGTCACAAGCAACAGGAGAAATGGATTACTCCTGACCAGTGTTCCCTCTAAGCTGAGTTAGTGGGAGCTAGCTCATAGTTTTTTAGCCTGCGGCTCACCCATTTTTGTTTTAGCTCAGGAAGGACGGCTCCAGGGCAAACTAATTTATGCAGTAGCCAAATCGCTCACTCACAACATTGTTGCCAGTAGCTTATGAAGTTGAATTTTTGCTCACAAGGCTCCACAGCTTAGAGGGAACATTGTTCCTGACACAAACAAGTTAGCAGAGAATATTGCTGGGATGCATCCTAAAGGAGGTGCCAGGAGGCTAAGTGGAGCAAGACACGGCTGAGCATACCTCAAGCATACGGAGCCAAAATGCAACTCCCCCTCAGTACCCCCCCACACACACCTTTAGGTAAGGCTGCAATTCAACACAGAGAATGTTTAAAACACAGCATGGCCAACAGGATTTTTTAACAAATCCACAGATGGCAGGGTCAAGTGGTTTAAATACTACAGCTTGCTGGATCGAGCAAAAAAACCCCAATGTCTCACATCTGTGCTGTGGTGCAATGCCTGGTACCTGCAACCAACGTGCACTTTTCTAGCAGTCTCCAGCTACCCAAACCAAAGAGGGGCTGCAGATTCCTCCAGGCGGGCTTACCTGCTGCCATAGTAGTCTCTTGATCCACCATAACCGCCGCTCCTGTTGTCGTAACGGCCACCTCCGTATCCTCCACCTCCTGGAACAAAGACGCAAGGGTTTATTAAGCCTTGCTGCTCCTGTGCAGCTGAGCGACGAACACTGAGGGGCATGTGCCGAGGGCAAACTCACCTCTAGAGAATCCACGTCCACGTCCTCTGCCTCCAGAAGAGCCACGGGATGATTTCCCAGCCTGGTCAACCCGGATCTGACGGCCATCCACAGACTTGGAAAGAGAAAAGTCAAAGCTAATGCCTCTAGCCATGATGATCATATCCCTCGTATGTTTCCAAAATAAAGTCTCATGGTAAAATAAATAAATAAATGTTTTCCCTTTTCTTGTAAAACTCTTTAAGGATGCTAAACTCTAATATTAGGACAATTGCGGCTCTTACTCTTTAAGGATGCTAAACTCTAATATTACAAAGCAGGACAATTGCGGCTCTGTTGCATGCTTCTCAACAGAGAACCTAGTCCTCAGTTTGCCATCGCCTGGGAAGTGTTCCCTCGTTAAAGGTGGACTGTGTGGCGCTGATGAGGGCCCATGCTTTATCTGTGGTTACCCATGCTTCACGGAATGGACCTCCCCAAGGCGAGTCGGAAGCCACCCTCAGAAGCTTCCAGGAGGCATTGTGAGGCCATTTAACTCACCAGAAATTTTCATGAAATTTATGTTGCAGGCATTTCATTAGGTTGAGGATGAACTGAGGTTTTATTTTACATAGGCTTTTAATTATGTATTGTAAATGGCCTTTTGCCACAGGGTATAAGTGCTTTAAGAAACACACAAGCACAGCTGGGAAAGGGTTCTACAACTCTGACTTTTCTATATGGCCCTACAACTTCTTCTGAGGCCAAACATCCATTACCAAGGCAAGGCTACATACCAAAGAAGCTTCAATCACATCGAACCAAGTAAGCAGGCCAGGCCTCCTCAAATATATTGATAAATCCTGAGGATGCTCAGCAGGGGGCTGCTCATGCTCTGCAGGGGGCTGCTCTCCCAAGGGGGTGGGGGAGAGGTAAGCTGATGGGCGTTTCCCATTAAAGTAGCCACTATTATAACGCCCTTGTAAAGATCTATGGTGTGGCCTCCTTTGGGATACTGTGTACAGTTCCGGTCACCGTATCTCAAAGGAGACATCACAGAGCTGGAGAAAGTGCAGAGAAGAGCAACCAAGATGATTAGGGGGCTGGAGCACCTTCCCTATGAGGAAAGGATGAAGAGTCTGGGACTGCTGATGGGTAGTAGGTTTGAGACAGATGGAGTGATGGCCACAGGAATAAACAGCTTGAAAAGGGGATTAGACAGATTCAGGGCAGACAGGTCTACCTGTGGCTACTAGCCCTGGTGACTGAGGGGAACCTCCACATTCAGAGCCAGGAGACAACAGCAGGGGAAAGTCTTGGCCTCTATCCCCTGTTGTTAGCCCTTCAGAGGAACTGGCTGGCTACTGTTTGACGGGATGCTGGACTACATGGACCACTGGTCTGATTTAGGAGGGCTCTTCTTTAGTTCTATTTTATATAGGTAAACCCTTTTGACATTTGACTTCCACTAGCAGACCTAAGCTCTGGAATGCTTTATTGGCCCTGGGCAATAAGTGATGTACAGGGTGGTCAGCCTACAGGAACGTGCTTCTGTAAAAAGGAAAACGAAGTGCCCAGCTAGAAGCGATGGCACACTCAAGTCCACCATGGGAGTGCCTCTGCTATTTTGGGATGAAATTTTGGGGGGTCCTGTTATGACTGGGACCATGGCATGCAAGGAAGGGTCTCCCCCCCACGCCAGGGATTTATGCTCTTGAAAACACCTGGGGGGGAAGGATGGCAGAAGCTCTCCCTATGGTACTGATCATGATTTGGGGCCCTGTGGCTTTCATTCATTAAAATGGCAGAGGCATCGTTCCCTATGGTGGACTCGGGGAAGCCACCACACCTAGCTGGGCCCTCAGACTTGCATCGGAGGCATCGCGAGAACAGCCGTGCTTGGCTTGCTCCTTCAAGTTCAGGAAAGCACAAGGAAGCTCTTTCATAAAAGATCAGCAAACACACAGAATACAGGTGCAAGGAAACACCCATGGACTGTAAGTCATGTGATTCCAGCAATAAAGGGCCTGTGGGCAGGTGCAACATGGGACCCTATTTTGCAAACCTGAGCAAGTCTAAGCTATGGTACCACTGTGAAGGAAGGGGACACACAACAGAGCACCAACAACCCGTGATGCAAGTCTGTGAGCATCAGCAAAGAAGGGGGGGGGGGGTCCCCGCTCACCTCTCCATTCATGGCTCTCATGGCATCCTTGGCATCCTCGGGACGGCAATAGGTGATGAAGCCAAAGCCCCTGGACCGCTGGGTTTCCCGGTCTTTCACGACAACCACTGTGGGCAAGAAAAGCGAAAAAGGTATTAGCCAGATATTTTAACTAATCAGGAACACATGAATATCTTGATGCCACCATTGGCTATACACAGGTGTCAATTAGCACCGATTCGGGATTGGTGGACCTTGGAGGACCACAGTACTCTTCAAATGCACCCAACAAACAAGACTCACTAATCAACATTTAATACTAGAAGGGTGGCTACTGTGTAAATTAGCAGAACGGGGCATCATGATTTATGCACACAGGAATCTTTATTAACCTATTTAGTACATAACCACTTCCACTAGGGCAGGAGTGTCAAAGCTGGCCTATACACTAGGGCAGTCTTCCACCATATCAATGGATGCAGTCACATTTGCTTTCTGCACATTCTGAAACACAGTGATCACTTTGAAACTGAAGGCGCAAGCAGTCTGGTGAGGAAGCTAGATGCTGCTTAGGAATCATCAGCTCCAATTTACATAGTCGTCTGGCTTGACATGCTGCATGAATGGGCACAAAGTTCTGGACATCAAGAAATGGGAATGCCAAGCAGGTGGCAAAGTGGAAGCAGCTGCAGATATGGTTTGAGGGTTATGGTTTGCGCTTCCAGACAATCTGGCAGGCTGTCCGAATTGGCCTTCAAAAGACTTTCAATTTCCTCAGAGCTAATAGTCAAATTACAACTCGCATGTACTTAAGGCTCAAACCCATTGCAGGCCAGGGCTGGAAGATCATGTTAGGGAGAGCCAGTGTGGTTAGAGCAGTGTTTATGGAATGTCATCAGATTAGGATCTGTGAGACCCAGGGCTTGGATCCCCACTCTGCCATGGAACTTCCTTGGTGACTTTGGACCAGTCACACATTCAGCTTAACTTACCTCACAGGGCTGTTGTGAGGATAAAATGGCAGGGGAGAGAATGATGTAGGCCACTTTGGGTCCCCAATAAGGTGAAAATGGGTACAGAGGAAGTAATTTACCCTAAGTAATTACGTTAGTCTCAGGAGTGGGAATTTCAACAGGCAGGAATTAGCAATGGGGTAAATGAGAAGGGCTGCGGAGGATAAGTAGTAAGAAGATACTAATGAGGCTCAAATAGATAAGACAGAGCAGCAAGGATTTTTTTAAAGCCAGCTTGGACTTCCAAAAGCATATCCCAGAGCCACTACACAATTTGCACTCATCTATGGCACCTAGTGATGGCCCTACTGGCATACAGAACCCCACATGCAAATTTGCTACCAGAGCTCCCTCTAAGCTGTGGAGTCCTGTGAGCAAAAATTCTACTTTGTGAGCTACTGGCATTAAAGTTGTGAGCGAGCGATTTGGTTGCTGCAGAAATTAGTTTGCTCTGGAGCCCTCCTTCCCGAGCGAAGACAACAATGTGTGAGCCGGAGGCTAAAAAACCTGTGAGTTAGCTCACGCTAACTCAGCTTAGAGGGAACACTGCTTGCTACCCGTCTAGGCTGGGACACCTTATTCACAGAACACCTCCCCCGCCGCAACTATTAACCTGGTGCCTTTTCTTCTGAGTGTTAACCACCAGGCAAAGATGATTTCTTTCCCGCTCACACTTTGCTGGTCTTGATATTTGCTGTGTTGAAAGTGTGCTTCTAGTTGCCATTTTAGCTGGAGTAGGAATGTCAAATCTGGGCTTTACCGTACTGGGAGTCACTCCGAGGCCAGCATCGTGAGGCAGCACAGAAATGTTTTAAATCAGGGGTCTTCAATGTGGTGCCCGTGGGCACCCCTGTGCTTACTGACACCTTCCCTGGCTCCCATCAAACGTTTGCACAAAGGGGGTAGGGGACAGGTGGGGCTCTGACCGACCACTGGAGATTTTATTGGCTCTGCAGATTTTTAAAAAGACTGCTTTGGTGGCAGCTACCACCACAGCACAAGGATCTTTACTGTGTGACCAAAGGTAAGCTGTGGCAGCATTTGGTGGCTGGCTACATCGCCCATAGCAGCCATTTTGTGGGTGCACCCACCAGAATCCCAAAGGTGCCCGCAAGCTAAAAAAGGTTGGGGACCCATTTTAAATAAACACAAACAGAAGAGAATATTGATGGGACCGACTGAGAACCTTTACCACACAGCAAGAAAGAACGTTCACACTAAAAAAAAAAAAGCAAATTAGTAAAGAGATGAGGAAGTGAAAGTCAGTACAGCACAAGTGAGCAACTCTCCTGGCCGGATTTTTTTGTGTAGCTATCAAAGAGGAATGGGTGCAAGGTTGGGTGCATTTGGTGAATGGGAAACACTTTAAGGGTGCATGGGATTTAGTGGCTTGTGAGGCGTGAAGGAAAAAGCCAAATATTTTGCATAAGACTAGTAAATGAAGGGTGTTACTGTTAAGTAGTAATACAACTATACCATGCATTGTACAGAGTTCATTTTTGTCTCAGAGTGTGTGTACACTACTTCTGGACTAACACTTCAGAACGGAGGTGGGTCAAATGTTCTCTTTATTTTTAAAAACAAACGAAAGCCTTCTTGCATGTTAAGAAAAACTTTCCATTTATATTGTTCTTTTGTAGGTGTTTCTTTTAAGGTGGCACAGCCTATTAAATGATACAGAAAGTTGATCCATTGAGTACAGCAGCCCCTACCACATAAGGGAATGTCCAGTTATCAACACAGCCCCCTCCCCTGTGCAATGATGGAACACAGGATTCTGATCTTTTATTCTGCCATTATGCTGTGATGCATGTTGACAACCCTTTACCATTTGTGACTTTAATACGCCTGCAGGGGCGTAGTGCTTAGCTTTATTATGTAATGTGTGCAAACCCAAAACTTTCAATAAGTGTCAGGATACTGAAACATTAGCAAACGCAGCTATTATGATACCCCAGAGACAGGCAAGACTGATGACACCTTTCCTCACCTTCTGCAATGTCTCCATAGGGAGAGAACAACTGCTCCAGATTCTGCTCATTGGTGTCAAAACTGAGCCCTCCAATGAAGAGCTTTCCTTCGTCTGATGCCATTTCGGAATAATCTGTGGACAAAGAATTGCTCATTTGAGTCTGGGCATCCTAAACAGCACCCCATTTTAATCTCCCAGCAACGCATCCATTCACCGTTATTCCTCACCTCTCATTTGAACACCTTAAAGCTCTTTTGGAGATCAAGTTTCTTTCACTATTGGACCAGCATGTAAATCTGGTGTACAGCCAAATTTATCACCATTAACTGTGTGGTCATTGCTGATTAGAAACTACCCCCCCCAAAAAAAAACAAATGTTCAGGGCCTAATCTCCCCCTCCCACCAGCTCAATTTTCAGTAGGCATCTACCTCTTTATAAAGAAAAAATTCACTGTAAGTGCTCATACCCACAGGGATAACAAATGAATTTGCAGTTTTGCTTTCATGTCTGAACCCTCCTTTTCCCAGCAGCGGCCATTTAGCATTTCAGGTTTAAGCTGTTTACATTCTCTGACATGCCCCAAGGCAGAGACATGCAAAATGTGAATGGTTGTCCATAGTTGCCGGTGTAGTTTACTATCGGGCTCCATGTTCCTATGTACATATATTTGGAAGAAAATCTCACTATAATCAGTGGCATTCCTAGTTAAATATGCACTGGGCCTTACAGCTTGAATGCGGCTGGAGCCATTCTTTCCTAGCAGTAAACAAACAGCAAAGAAAAAAATGCATTTCATCTTAGCAACTAGAATGTGCTTAAGGTCCCCGCATGTTTCATGACAAGGTCATGATCTGAACCAGTCCTCCTGGCCATGATCCAAGACTTTCTAAAGTAGAGTTACTTCTGTGTAAACATGCACATGAGCAGGCGACACAGAACCTTTTTCAGAAAGATGGATTACTCCCCTAATGTTACCTCAGAGTAAAAACATTCCTTCTTTTGCATTCTTCCCTTCTTAGTGCTCCAAGCATATGTCTGCCTTTACGCTATTATTTCAAAGGTTATTGGTTTACAATTTTCCCTTGGTATTTTTTTTTTAAATCCAGACAAGCATTAGCAAAATGGCAGGCTCTAATTTTTGTGGATTTGCAAGGCTATACAAAGTTGGCCTTTCAGGGACAAGAAATCCTCAGCATCACTAGCCAACCTTGCAAGTCATGTCCACTGTCTTCTGAGCTCTGTGGCAGCAGCTTATAAGGCACTTATCACAGGACATCCCCCCTCCCAATAAACCTGGATAAGATTCCTTCACCCTTCCAGCAGCAGCCAGACACCTATATGCCTGACAAAACGCAAGAGTTACGAGCAGGCAGGAAGTGAATTCTACCCCAGCCATTTGGAAGGGTCGGGGCAAGGGAGTAGTCTCAGGAAGGGACAGGGATACACCCGGGAGTCTGCCTTTTAAGGCACATGCGGCTAAATCCGGACGGACACAATTGTAACCAGGTGTGGTAAATACAATTCCATATTATGTAATCCAAGCCTCAAGAGTTGGTCGACTAGTTACACGGCTTGGTGTCTCACCTTCGTGGCTTCTGGCAATATTTAAGTAATCCCCACAACTGATAGACACATCACTATCATCCCAAGGGGTAGAGGAAATAAAGTCGGTAATCCTGTAAATTTTACTAAAAGGTCAGTGGAGCGTCCTTCCACGTAAAAGCGCCTATGATCAGGCTAGGCGCTCAAGACACACCACAACCTGCCTAAGGAACGCCACTGAAATATTCCTCTCCGTATAGCCAGGCATCTGGGTCCGTATCGTCCCCGGCGCCGCAGGCAAGCCGTTCAGCAGCATGATACGAAAACCTTAAATTTCTCAAATTACAAAAAAATAAAAAATAAAAAATAAAAAAAAATTGGGGCGAGGACCTTTCTTTCCCTTTCTTTAACCCAGCACCATGACATATTTTTTTTGTTGCTGTTGTTGTGCTTCATACTCCCAAGAACGGGCGGGAAAAGGCGCTTCTGCAGGCTGCTCCTACGGAGCGAAGAGAAACGATGCCCGCCGGCAAGGCAGGAACGGCCCCGTCCACCCCCTCCAGGATAAAATGGCCGCGAGCACGTGGCCTGAACAGAATGCGGGAAGGCGAGCGCGGCGCGGGCTCACGTTCCTCAAGCGCGGGGAGCCCCCCCCTCCTCCCAATTCACAGGCATGCGTGTTAGAGCACCGTCGGCTTCCAGCGCCAAGCGACTGGCTTTTGCGCAGGCGCAGCAGCGCGAGTTGTCTCTCCCCCTCCCCCCCCCCCGGACTCCTACGCCGCAAAGGATTCCGCTCCTCTGCCTAACTTTCTCCAGGCGTCAGTAACCGCCTGCGCTCCCCTCTGGCGCACGCGCGCCGCGCCTCACGAGGGGCCGCGGTGGGCTTTTTTTCCCCACCACCGACGCATGCGTATGGCGGCCCGCCCGTTCTTTTATGGGCAACCGCCGCCGCCATTTTGTGTAGCGTCTCTCCCTTCTCCCCTCCCCCACCCCCGGGAAAAAAAAAAGGCCCTTATCTCCGTCGTTGTTCTTTCCCCCCCTCAGGACTGTCTCTCTACCTTCCTCTTAACGCTCTCAGCGTCCCGTGTCCCGTCCCCCCCGAAGAGAAACGGAAAAGAGGGCGGCACTCACCAACAAAGGGGGCTTCGGAGGAAGAGATGCGCGCAGACCCGTTAGCGGCTGAAGCAGGAGGCTATCGCGATGGCGGCGAGAGAGAGAGAGAGGGGCGAAGAGAATGAAAGCGAGGCTGGGCTATAAGCCCCGCCCCGCCACGCGGAACCTTGCGCGCGATTGGCTGGGGGCCGAGAGAGCGGGGT
>NW_015169901.1:102905-103510 GCF_001447785.1 Gekko japonicus | reverse complement strand
TCCCCCCGGCCCCCATTCATTTCCAGCCCTGCTTCTTTCGGGAGCCGAAAATTCCCGCTCAGGAACATGACACACACACACCCGTCCCCCACCTTTTGCAGCCATTCGCCATTCACAGGGAAGAGTCGGTTCAAACACCAAGGCTGCAACCGTGTACACGTTTGCTCGTGTGAATCAATGTCCTCCAGAACCTCCTGTCATTAAACAGCCTTGCTCAGTCGGGTTGCCGGTCCCCGTCCCCCCCGGGGGGCCACCGGCGGACTCTAGGGTTACCAGATCCAGGTTGGGAAACTCCTGGAGATTTGGGGATGGAAGCTGAGGAGGACAGGGTTCTCAGTGGGGTACAGTTTTACAGAGCTCGCCCTCTAAAGTAAGAACATAAGAACATAAGAGATGCCAGTGTTGGATCAGGCCAAAGGCCCATCCAGTCCAACATAAGAGATGCCAGTGTTGGATCAGGCCAAAGGCCCATCCTGGTCACACAGTGGCCAGAAATACCAGGTGCCATCAGGAGGTCCACCAGTGGGGCCAGGACATTAGAAGCCCTCCCACTGTTGAGCCCCCCCAAGCACCAAGAAGACAGAGCATCACTTGCCCCAGAGTCC
>NW_015169901.1:79657-98039 GCF_001447785.1 Gekko japonicus | reverse complement strand
GCCCCCGGACTCCTACGCCGCAAAGGATTCCGCTCCTCTGCCTAACTTTCTCCAGGCGTCAGTAACCGCCTGCGCTCCCCTCTGGCGCACGCGCGCCGCGCCTCACGAGGGGCCGCGGTGGGCTTTTTTTCCCCACCACCGACGCATGCGTATGGCGGCCCGCCCGTTCTTTTATGGGCAACCGCCGCCGCCATTTTGTGTAGCGTCTCTCCCTTCTCCCCTCCCCCACCTCCGGGGGAAAAAAAAAAGGCCCTTATCTCCGTCGTTGTTCTTTCCCCCCCTCAGGACTGTCTCTCTACCTTCCTCTTAACGCTCTCAGCGTCCCGTGTCCCGTCCCCCCCGAAGAGAAACGGAAAAGAGGGCGGCACTCACCAACAAAGGGGGCTTCGGAGGAAGAGATGCGCGCAGACCCGTTAGCGGCTGAAGCAGGAGGCTATCGCGATGGCGGTTGCCGCGGCCCCCATTCATTTCCAGCCCTGCTCCTTTCGCGAGCCGAAAATTCCCGCTCAGGAACATGACACACACACACCCGTCCCCCACCTTTTGCAGCCATTCGCACGGCCCCCATTCATTTCCAGCCCTGCTCCTTTCGCGAGCCGAAAATTCCCGCTCAGGAACATGACACACACACACCCGTCCCCCACCTTTTGCAGCCATTCGCCATTCGCAGGGAAGAGTCGGTTCAAACACCAAGGCTGCAACCGTGTACACGTTTGCTCGTGTGAATCAATGTCCTCCAGAACCTCCTGTCATTAAACAGCCTTGCTCAGTCGGGTTGCCGGTCCCTGTCCCCCCGGGGGGGCACCGGCGGACTCTAGAGTTACCAGATCCAGGTTGGGAAACTCCTGGAGATTTGGGGATGGAAGCTGAGGAGGACAGGGTTCTCAGTGGGGTACAGTTTTACAGAGCTCGCCCTCTAAAGTAAGAACATAAGAACATAAGAGAAGCCCATGTTGGATCAGGCCAAAGGCCCATCCAGTCCAACACTCTGGGTCACACAGTGGCCAGAAATACCAGGTGCCATCAGGAGGTCCACCAGTGGGGCCAGGACATTAGAAGCCATCCCACTGTTGAGCCCCCCAAGCACCAAGATGACAGAGCATCACTTGCCCCAGAGTCCCTATCTATACCTTGTAGTTTCTCCAAAGTCGTTTCTCCAAAGAAAGATCTCTGTTCTGGAGATGAGCTGTGATTCCAGGGGATCCCCGGGTCCTACCTGGAGGCTGGCATCCATAGCTTGAGGGCTGTGGTTTCCTTGACTGAGTCTGTCCATTTCAGGTCCTCAATAGTGTGAGGTTCGTGGCTTCCTTGATTGAGTCTGTCCATTTCAGGTCGGGGTTTTCCTCTTTTCCTAGGCTTATTGTCCTTGCCAGTGACTTTTTTCATAATTAGATTTGAGTCCGATGGCACCTTAAGAGACCAACCAGAGTTTCCGGGTATGAGCTTTCCAGAGTCAAAGGCCCCTGAAGCTCTGGTTGATCTCTAAGGTGATCTGTTCTAGGACAGAACAAAGTTTGAGTCCAGGGGCACCTTGACGACCCAAAAAAATTAATTTGGGGTATAAGCTTTCCTGTGTGCGCACAAGTTGGGGAAGTCTGTTTCAGTGTCTCTGAAGAAGTGTTCAGTTAATGCTCAGAATTCAGTTTATACCCAGAGAGCTAGTGTGATCAGAGTGGACTCTAATCTGGAGAACCGGGTTTGATTCCTCACTCCTCCATGTGAAGCCAGCTGGGTGGGGTGACCTTGGGTCAGTGGACTGACCTTGGGTCAGTGACAAGTTCTCTTAGAGCTGTTCTCTTAAGGGCTTCAGGATAAAAAAGAAAAGATTGACTCTGTTTCCAAAGTACGGGACTTTTTGAGAATCCAGTTGGGTGAGCCAGAGGAGGTGGATAAAGAGGAGAAGGACAGTAAGTCCAATGGCGAGCTGGACTCGGGGCCTTCTGGAGAGGACTCTCTTTCTGAAAAAGGGGAGAGCCGGTTTGGTGTAGTGGTTAAGTGTGTGGACTCTAATCTGGGAGAACCGGGTTTGATTCCCCACTCCTCCACTTGCACCTGCTGATGTGACCTTGGGTCAGTCGCAAGCTCTGGCACAGCTGTCCTTGAAAAAGAGCAGTTTGTGTCAGAGTTCTCTCAGCCCCACCTACCTCACAGGGTGCCTGTTGTGGGGAGAGGAAGGGAAGGCGATTGTAAACCGCTTCAGGTAGAGAAAAACAGGCTATAAAAACCAACTCTTCTTCAACTTTGTTGGTCTTAAAGGTGCCACTGGACTCAAACTGTGTTCTGTTGCCTCAGACCAACATGGCTACCCACCTGAATAGTTCTACAACAGACCAACACACCTACACTCTGAAATGGTCTTCTCATAATGTGGATCAACACTGCTTTTAACCTAAGGAACATTTGATTGGGAACATTTGGCTGTACAATCTCAGAAGAATATACAGTTGACCAGAGAGAAAGTACCACTGGACATGTGATTACACTGGAGGCTTCATTTGTATTTTTTTATTACTTTTCCTTGCTCAGTGGTTAATCTTTGGAACAATTGGTTTCTGGTCTTTATTCCATATTTTGTATATGTAGGATTGTATGTATTTTTGTATATCAGCCAACATGTTCTGTCTGTATTAGACCTCTGAGGAAGGCCTGTAAAGGCCGAAACGCGTTAGGTCTCTATCTTATTAGCCCTTGTATGTTTTTGTATTTGTATATGAGGTTTGAATGGGCCCTTGTTTGTTATTTTAATTTATGGTGAATAAATACATATATATTTTTGTATGTTTTATCATTAGAGTTTTAGAGTTGGCCTTTTTCTACTCTTGACTAACCTTTTTAGGTTCTGAATTCTAGGTTTAGGTTCAGTTTCCCCCCCCCTTTTTTCTTCTCATAATGTGACCAGTTTAGTCCTTTTAGCTTCTAAGGAAAGTTCAGCCTTTATCTAACCTAAAACCCAGTTACTTGTCTTTATCCACAAAACTCTCCTCCAATGCCACATAAGTTTCTTCACTCTCCAACTTCCACACCAGTACATACTAATGGAGAGTACTATGGCATGACTTATCTTGGTCTTGGTCATCAGCAACACACTCATCCTTACACTGAAGCATGTTTACTTGAGGTAAAACAAATACCAGCTGAACTTTGTGGAGCTTATTTCCAAGTGGCCATTGTCCAAGGGTAGGATGGGGGGAAAGGAAAGCTCAGATCACATGGGCAGATTCAGTGTCCTTTCTTTCATAAAAAATAAGAGGAGGAAGAAGAAGAGATGGTTTTATACCCCGCTCTTCACTACCTGAAGGAGTCTCAGAGTGGTTTACTATCACCTTCCCTTCCTCTCCCCACAACAGACACCCTGTGAAGTAGGTGGGGCCGAGAGAGCTCTCTCAAGAACTGTGACGGACCCAAGGTCATTCAGCTGTGGGGTGTGGAGGAGTGGGGTTTTCCAGATTAAAGTTCGTTCACTCTTAGCCACTACACCAAACTGGCTCTCTGATAGGAGAGGAAAAGACCTTTGGAACTATTATCTTCTCCTAGGGCACAGACCCGGGCCATCGCATTTGCAAAGACCTGACTATTCAAAGGCAAACCAGTAAGCCATTTGGGACATGCATCTGCATTCTGCCGGTCACTTGCTAGCTTCAGTTTTCCATTCGATAAATTGTGACCACTGGCTTTGCGAGATGGTTGGCAGGACTATTCCGAAATGATAATTCAGTCATCAGGATTCCTAAAATGTCAGACTTACCCATTAGGCACCGTAGGCGCAGTGCCTAGAGCCCATGATACTTTTAGGGATCCACAGAAATATTTTAGTTTCTTTTAAAATCAAAGGGTATGTGTGTGAACTTTTAGGGTCCATGAAAATGTTTTAATCTTTTTGTTCACACCAGAAAAAAAACAAACACAAATGTTTAGGGCTCACAAAAATCTATTAAATCTTGCCAAAAACAGAAAAAAGGAAAAAACGGCTTGAAGTATTTAAAGTTATATCAAAAATAATTTAAAATATTTTTAATGGAGGAAGCGGTCAGGATGCACAAAAGTCATAATGCGACCCAGGTTAGAAGAAAACAAGGGAGAGTATTTCTTCACATGCGATGGCGGTCCCTGCTGAAATTCCTTGTTTGCGGCCCCTTGGAGGTGCCACGGGCCATATGCTGACTAATTGTGAGCCTGCTGGCTTTCAAGGCCTGCATAACTCTTCATCAGGCCAGGGGGGGTGGGGTGGGGTGGGGACAAACTCTCAAAGGTTTGCACATGTCTCCAGGGCAGGCCTAGCCATAGAGCAGAGGCGTGATTTAAAGCAACACGGGCAGGCAAAGGAAATATAATCATGTGATGCTGCAGATGGCCGGTATCTCAGATGCCCGATGTCACTGACTGGACAGTTAAGAGTGCAGTGGTTAGAGTCTCAAGATTAGGATCTGGGAGCCTGTGTTGTTTTCTTTACTACTATTTTTTATTATTCAGGTTTCATAAAAAAGGGTAAGAACATAAGAGAAGTCAATGTTGGATCAGGCCAATGGCCCATCTAGTCCAACACTCTGTCACACAATGGCCAAAAATACCAGGTGCCATCAGGAGGTCCAGCAGTGGGGCCAGGACACTAGAAGCCCTCCCACTGTTGACCCCCCCCCAAGCACCAAGAAGACAGAGCATCACTTGGCTAATAGCCACGGATGGACCTCTGCTCCATATGCTTATCTAATCCCCTCTTGAAGCTGTCCATGCTTGTAGCTGCCACCACCTCCTGTGGCAGTGGATTCCATGTGTTAATCACTCTTTGGGTGAAGAAGGACTTCCTTTTATCCGTTCTAACCCGACTGCTCAGCAATTTCATTGAGTGCCCACGAGTTCTTGTATTGTGAGAAAGGGAGAAAAGTACTTCTTTCTCAACCTGCTCTGTTATGTGATGCTGCAGGTAGGGTGGAATAAGGTAATGGGTATGACATCCAGGGGACAGCAGAGTACAGAGAATCATCTTACACAATTCATGTTCCAGGTAGGGTGGAATAAGGTAATGGGTATGACATCCAGGGGACAGCAGAGTACAGAGAATCATCTTACACAATTCACGTTCTACAAGTAAATAAAGTTTTTTCTTTGCAGATGTTTCCTGGTTAACCCTCTGATTTATAAACTCAAAGTCTGTCTCTCTACTCACTTGTTTGGATCCACGTATAAAAGGGATTCCATGCTGTTTCTAAGTCTTGGTCGTCATGTTCCTTTAGCTTTTCCGTTAAGATGTCCATTTTGGCAACTTCTAAAATCTTTTCAATCAGTTCATCATCTGTTGGTACCTTCCAATATTTCGCATACAAAATTCTCGCCACATGTATAATTGTCAGCACATGTATAATTATATGTTTTTGTTTCTTATCTAAATATATTTAACACAAACAATTCAGGTTTATATGGAACATTCTATTTCAACATTTTCTGCAACCACTCATGAATCTTTTCCCAGTAATCTTTTACTATTACACAAGTCCAACACATATGATAAAATGAGCCTGTGTGTGTTAAGAGCCATCAAGCTGCTTCCAACTTATTTATTTTTATTTTATTTATCTTTAAATTTATACCTCGCCCTCCCCGAAGGCTCAGGGCGGCTCACAAGGGGCACGAATGCCCAAGTTAAAACATCAAAACAGTACAGAATAATATAAAATACAATAATTACAATTTCACTAAAATTTACTTTACGGTGCTCCAAAATTATTTAACTATAAAAGTTCAAGATGGGATTCTAAAAGTAGTAGCAGTTATTAATAAAATTATTATTAAAATTATTATGCCGACCCTATGAATTGTGGGACCGCCTCTCTCCTTGTGTTCTGCCACAACAACCTTGCGCCCATCAGTAGGGGCTTCTGCAAATGGGCAAAATCAACGACTGCCCGCTCACACGCTTTCTCTGTTGTAACTCCCGTCTTAGGGAACGGCCAGCGTGAGGAAGTCAGGACAGCTCCCGCTTCCCTGGCCTTCTGTAAACTACGCTAAACTGAACTGTTCAAGAGGACACAGGTAATAAGGTTACACTGCACAAAATGGTTCACATTCTTTTTTTTATCGTATGGCAGAGTTACACACAGGAAGCATATAATAATATAAAATATGGGACCCAGTTGATACAACGGGCATGCAGACCGATTGGGCAATGCCCCCTAAATACTAATATCTAATTTTTCAATCCATTCCATCGCAGCTTGTTCACAAACTTACTTATGAGGTTTCTACCACCTCATATAGCTTATTTTAAGTAGGATCCTATTATGTGATTTCTGTACAGCTTAATGTGCCATGTTAATACCTATGGTCTGCTTCCGTTCTTTCTGGCCGATCCAGTCTTCTAAAATCCTAATGCATTGGCTATCGAACGTCCCATTTTATCGATTGCACTGACTCACTATGCGTAATCTGCCTTGAGTCTGTGAGAATAAGTCACGTAGATAAAAATGTTCTATCATTCACAGCCTTGCCCAGGTCTTGCAAACGGAGGGCCGGGGCTTCCTTCATTAAGTCAATCCACCTAGTTTGAGTCCAGTGGCATCTTTAAGACCACCAAAGTTTAATCCTGGAAATAAACTTCTGTGAAGAGATGTGCATGCACACTCCTGCTTTTACCCAGAATTAAAGTTTGTTGGTCTTGCAAGCGATGCTCCCTCTAAATTGTGGAGTCTTGTGAGCCACAATTCTACTCTGTGAGCGACTGGCCTAAAAGTTGCGAGCGGGCGATTTGGCTAATGCAAAATTAGTTTGCTCTGGAGCCCTCCTTCCTAAGACACAAATGTGTGAGCTGGAAGCGAAAAAAACTGTGAGCTAGCACACTCTAACTCAGCTTAGAGGGAACACTGCTCACAAGGTGCCACTGGACTCAAATTTTTGTTCTATTGCTTCAGACCAACACAGCTACCACCTAAATGCATCTCATGTTACGTCTTCCCCCTTTCCTGCCACCTTCAACTTTTCCTAGTATTGTTGTCTTTAAAAGGTTTCCTTGCTTGAAAGCCAGTCGAATCTGACTCTAAGGATGCAGCACTCATCTCCGTTTCCAAGCCGAAGAGCCAGCGCTGTCCAAAGACTTCTCCGTGGTCATGTGGCCGGCATGACTAGACGCCAAGGCGCACGGAACACTATTACCTTCCCACCGAAGCGGTACCTATTTATCTACTTGCAGTTTCTTGCTTTCAAACTGCTAGGCTGGCAGGAGCTGAGGTCAGAGACAGGAGCTCACTCTGTCACGTGGCACTCGGGTCTCGAACTGCTGAACTACCGACCTTCCGGTTAGGTTCAAATCCACATTCTGCCATGGTTGGAAGCTCCCTGGGTGACCTTGGGCCAGTCCCATACTCAGCCTCACTTACCTCACAGGGCTGTTGTGAGGATCAAATGCAGGCGAAGGGAACATTGTAAACTGCTTCGGGCCCTCACCAGTGCTCCCTCTAAGCTGTGTTAGTGCGAGCTGGCTCACAGATTTTTAGCCTCCAGCTCAAATTGTCTGAGCTCAGGAAATGATGGCTCCAGAGCAAACTAATTTATGCAGGCGCTAAATAATTCGCTCGTCACAACTTTAATGCCGGTCGCTCACAAAGTAGAATTTTGGCTCACAAGACTCCACAGTTTAGAGGGTGCATCGCTTGTAAGACCAACAAACTTTAATTCTGGGTAAAAGCAGGAGTGTGCACGCACACTTCTTCACAGAAGTTTATTAGAGGGAACATTGACTCCTCACTGTAGACTTATCAATGAAGAAGATAAATCTAAATGGAGCTGCTGTTACATGTGTAGTGTTAGCAGGCATGTAACGACTTGTGTAGGCTACGGATCTCTGGTGTGTCAAAGATTAGATCTGCAGCAGTTGACAGCCCAGTTGAAACGAGACACCGGATGTGTGCACAGTGGCAGAGCCGAGTTCTTCCTGCTTGCGTCATTGTGCAAATTGTTCTTTGATTTAGCTTGCTGAAAGCGCCCAAGTTCCACGAAGCCCCAGTGACAAATCTTTCGGAAAAGTGAAAGAAGCCAGGTTAACAACATGGGACTGTATACTCTCTTCGCATACACTACACACACACACGAGAGCAACTTTAAGAGCCAGCAGCACAAATTTTAGATGAGAGCTTCAGTTCTAAAGAGCCATAAACAAAAGAGGTCATGAAAGCAGAAGTGCCTGCAGAGGCATGGAGGCGAATCGCGTGTATTTCGCAATGCCCCAAGAGCGACAGTTGTGGGTGTGTTTGCTAGAACAAGCTCCTGGCTTTTGGAAAACAAGTTCATCCCCTTGAGGCCAGCTTGGGAGAGGGAGGATCCGTCCTGTACCTGTTTGCCCTAACGTCCCTACAAGAAGCTCAGAATGGCATCTATATTAGTCTGTCTTCCTTATTTTATCCTCTTGGCAGCCACGAGGAGGAGGTTGGGCTAACTGGAAATGACTGCCCTAGGGTCACCCAACAACCCTTGTGCCAAGAATGAGGATTTGAACCCAGGCCTCCCGGATCCCGGTCTGCCACTAACCACGGCACTGTGCTGCTGGCTCTCAAATTCAAAAACTCCCATCCCTCTAATATGTACAGGGTGGTGATATATGGCTCTCCCTTCCATTTTACAGTCACAAAAGTTGTGGTAGATTCAGGTGGGGAGCCGTGTTGGTCTGAAGCAACAAAGTTTGAGGCCGGTGCCACTTTGAAAACCAATGAAGTTTTAATTCTGGGTATAAGATTTTGTGTGAATGCACCAGAGTGACAGAACAGGGCTTTATTCCTAGATATCCTTCGTCCTAGTCCAAAACCCTTAATCGCTGATTCAGACTAGCATGTGGCTGCTGCTATGAAGATACGGTTCTAAGAGGGAATCAGCCTTCGGAAAGGACGTGAAATGTTCGAGCCCTGACCATGATAGCCTAAGGCTAGCCTGAATTTGCCAGATCTCAGAAACTAAGCAGGGTCAGTCCTGGCTAGTATTTGGATGGGAGACCACCAAGTAGTGCTGCTACACAGGGGCAGGCAATGGCAAATCACTTGTGAGCATCTCTTGCCTTGAGAAACCCTACAGGGTCACCGTAAGTTGCCTATTTTAGGGCAAAAAAGGAATTGGTTCAATGATGACCAAATCTCCCGTGCTGAGGACCAATGCTCCAAGCTGTGGTGTCTTCTGAGCAAAATTTCATGAGCTACCAGCATTAAAGCTGTGGGTGAGCAATTTGGCTACTGTAGTTTGCTCTGGAGCCATCCTTCCCGAGCCAAGACAAAAATGTGAGCTGGAGGCTAAAAAACTGAGCTAGCTCACACTAACTCCCCTTAGAAGGAACACTGCCGAGGACATACAGGGGCACTCTTGATTGTACAAAGGTGTGTTTGTGATGGGACATGTTGATGCTTAGTGTGAAGAATGCTGATATACACTGGCCAGCTAGGCTAGAAGAGAGGGCAGAAAGTTGGTGTTCATGTATACCATAACCACTAATGACATTAGAAAATGTAGCTGTGAGGATTTTTTTTTGGGGGGGGAGATAGCACAGAGGATGCTCTGTTCTAGACAAGGAAAGCTAGACAACAGAGCTGAGAGGTCTCAAGGGACGGACAAAACAGCAGTGGTGCCACGAAGGGTTTAGTTTTTAGACATTAACATTTTGGGGCAAGCCTGGCCCATACAAGAGGGTTGCATTGAAATTACAGAGAAACCAGGTTAATGGAACTTCATAGGACTTTATCACTAGCCGGGGGGTGGGGTGGGGGTGGACGGGCACAATCCTTTTCTGAACAACTCATCCCTCAAGAATTGTAGCCTGTGGATGAATCATTCCTCAGGGAAGCTAGCATGTTCCCCGATTTCAAAATTAGGGCTAGGGCCCAACTCTGCAACATGTACATGCAAGGAAATGACAGCCACTTTAAATAAATTGTAGTGAAAAGTGAATATCCCAGCTACGATATCCCTAAACAGCATAGGACTTGCTTTATCTAATGAACCTTCACCCACACTATTCCATGTGGCCAACTAAGGTCATCAAGTGCCTCACTTCTGAATGTTCTTCTGGTAGGCGCAGTTGCGCACATCTCAGGCACAGATGACTCCTAAAATCCTGTAAGATGTGCAAAGCTGAATTATCTTGACACACCTTTAGCTGAAACAACTAACAAAGGGCTCTGGTAGTAACAATGCAGTTTTAACTCAATGCATTTCAGGGTATGTTTGGTTTAGTGTTTTACATTTTGGAAGCCACTTTATTGTGGAAAGGCAAGATGTAAATATTTTAAATAAACCTCTGCACCTTTACTTGCAAGAAAAACATACATGAGGTATATGCCAGAAGGCAGCCTCTAAGTCACATTGGGGAGCTGGAGTGCTTGGCTACAAACATGGTGGAACAGAAAACCAATGGGATACATATATTTATGTTGCAGAAGGCATCAGAGGGCTGCTGTTGCCCACTAGTAGACTGCTTTCTCCACTTTTGCAGAGAGGTCTGGGTTATAACTAATCTGAAGCCTTGTTCAAGCATCACTGAATGCTGCTTCTCAGAGGTCCCCTGGCAACTTTCACATAGCTTGCTGCACCATACAGGTCCTATCTTGAACCAAATCATACTCTCAACCTGCAAGGTCCTATCACTATAGAAACAAAAAACATAAAACACAGAATTAAAATCACTGTTTTATTAGAATCCAACCTTAAACTTGGGAGTCCAAAATCCCACAGAAGAGACGACAATTTAAAATAAGCATTATTTTATTCTGCAGTTCATTTTGCTGCTTGTTAAGAGATTTAATATGCCAGCATTCTTCCTGGGCAGTCAATTTTTAGCTAAGGCTATAGCCCAGCTTACACATAAAACAAAGCTGGAAATTCTACCCTATGTACTTGAACACCAAAGTGCTGGATCACCAGAATCACTGAACAGCACTTATAATCGTAAGCAAGTTCAAACCAAGTATCAGCTTTTCCCAGTGTCACTTGGGCCACTGTTCACACAAGCCAGTCTCTCTCAAATAGTCCACTGTCATAAGCACTATACTATTATTCAGTCTTCTTGCTTCACTTTTTTCATTAGTCCTGGCAAAGAGAACAGCCATCCCAAAGTGTCATCAATCTGAAAACAAAGAAAAAGGGGGATTTCAGTGTCATCAGCTCACAGCACTTGTGGCCAGTTTTGGTAGAGGAAACTTCAACCACCCAACTAGGCAGACGGAAAAGCTTGTCGCCAACCCAACAAGATAGCTAGTCCTTTGATGTTAAGTACTGCAACAAACCTGTTCAGGCAACTGAGCCGGTGCCTCCATGGGTCTTCCTTCTCTTAAGGTCCATGCCAGCAGCTACAAACAGCCCTGAAAAAGCCATTGCCTGTGAGTATACATAGAAGCTGCCTGCAGATACACGCAGCTGCGAGCAGCACACAATGGTTTCTAATTTTAGACAAACTAGGATGACTTCAGCGATGCTTATTTAAGGACCAATTTTCAAATAGTTGCTTATGTGGCATCTGCCCTGTCAGAAAGCAGTTGTGGTACTGGAACAGAGGCATCACCCACAAAGCAATTTCATGCATCATCACTATCCTATCCTTTCCCCTTCCATTTTATTCTAACCACCCCTTGAACTAGATCAAATTGAGATAGACTACAGAAACACCAGAAATGCACCTCTGGCCCACCATAAAGTCCCAAAGTTAGTGGGGATCTGAACCTTGCTCTCCCCCATCCTAGTCACATCCTAACCACTATGCCATGGTGGCGCTGGAGGAAGGAAGTACCATCAAGTCATAGCTGATTTAAGGCAACCTTGTAGGCTATTTCAAGGCAGAGATGATTAAGGCAACCTTGTAGGGTTTTCAAGGCAGAGAGATGTGCAGAGGTGGGCTTGCCATTGCCTACCTCTGTGTCACAACTCTTGTTATCCTCTGGAAGTCTCCCATCTGAATACCAGCCAGGGCTGACCCTTCTTAGCATCCCAGATCAGGCTAGCCTGGGCTATCCAAGATGGGACTGAGGCATAATTTCACTGCCATCCGTTCTTCTTCTCAAGCCATGAAGTTCAGCTTTACAGTGTCTGTGCATTCAGGAATGCTAACCTGCTTGCATCAGGGCCCTGTGCCCACTATGGGATTCTCTTCCACGAACCAGATGACACAATTGCTGTCAGAACACCATACGGCTCCTATAAATTTGTTATGTTAAGCGAAACCCACTTACTTCATAGCATGGATTCAGGATCCGGAGAAGCAGTTTCATCCCCATTCCAGGACTTCACTGCAGGATGGAGTAACCACCACCTCTCTTCTCACCTGCCAAAAACAAGTCAGTGTCACTAACCCAAGTTCACTCAAATTCCCACTTTATTTTACAGATTATAGGTCTAACAGGATACTCCAGGGCTAGGTGATGCTGTTCACCTAGTCCTGAGGAGATTCCCCAAGTTAATATGGTCAATTTTTTTCTCCCATGTTTAGTTCCTCATCCAAAACCACATACCACAGCGGAAAAGTTGGCTTATCAAGTGGGAACAAAAGCCTCCCATACCCGAACTATGCTGCGCTGGGAGAAGCCTTCCCAAAAGTCCAAGTTCTGCACAAGGCACTATTATAAAGTCTTGGACAAGACAGCTGGATGAATCCAAGTATCATATTTGGTTGGTTGCCATTCCCCCTGGTTTTTGAAAGCAGAATCAGTCACAGCAGCCAGCCAAGCCCTCCCCCAGGATAAAACTGCAGATTCTCCAGGGGTCTATGAAGACCCCAGGATTAACCCAAAATGAGTTTGTCAAAAGCAGTAACAGCCAGGAGTGCTGTGGCCATAAGAATGGAGCTCTGTGGGAGAAAAGATGCAGACATGAGCAAAAGAGTTACCTCGAAATACAGGACTATTTCCACAAATGAACTAGCCAAGAGCAGCTTTCGTCTCACATGGATCGCACTGAAGGAGGCACAACACACTTCGGGGTCTCCAAGGAACACTGGCTTCCACACGCTAGCAGAGAATTCTCACAGTGTAAGAACAGGACAGAGCTAACTACAGGTAGGCCCGTAAAGGCACCAAAATCAGTTTCGCCTCAACCCTGAAGCCTCAAGTCCCCAGATTGCGAGAGCTTCCTTCTCTACCAGCTCATCTACCAAAGCTGTTTCTCCAAACCAAGTAGGACATGCCATCCAACTTTAGGAGGAAGTATTTGTATAAACCAAGAGGCACCATCCTTCCCAGGTTTCTCCTCCCTAGCAACAGCAATACAATGGTATTACAATTGCAGCAAGGGACACCAACATGTGAAACTGAAACTGGGCTCGTTTGCAGTTTGAAGCCTCAAGAGCACCAGGTATTAAGGGCACAGGATGTTTTACCACTGCACACATTTGTGCGTAGCACCCCACATCTTATTCCCTCTGTAGCACCAGCTCCCAAACCAGAAAATGGTGACGAACCTTCAAAAATCAAGCCAGTTAAGTCACAATTTGAAGGCCAAACCTGGACATTTAAGATCTTTAGCCACCAATGTCTTGAGACTCCATAGGGATTAAGTGTTTGCAACACAACCACCACCACCTCAATTGTTTCAGTCACTACCCACTTAAGAGATGAGACCAATTCCCCAGGACAGAACTGTGGTGTAGGTAAGCCTCCCAATATTTTAGGGAATCTTGGCAGATACACATGTGTGTGGGGGGGGTCATCACTGGTCATATCCATCTTGACCTGAAGAGTGGTCTGATCCAAGGCTACTCAGATACAATAGGATCACCAACATTACAGAGTATAGCATAAGCCATACTACAAATAGGCAGACATTTTCATTTGTTCTGCCTTGTGTTGCAGTTTTATAGTTTTCATTCCTATCAGCTTTTTGGGAATTAGCGTCTACCAAGCTCATTACCATTTAACCAACCCTGGGCATTCTCTAGATGAGGCGTAACACACTTTTGCTTACTTGCCACTCAGCTATCTAAGTTGTGCGGTGCAATGTGATGTCAAACGTCACGAGCAGAGAATTGTTTCAGATGGGATTTTAATGGGCTTCGTAAAGCCAAAAACTCAGTACAGGAACTTCCTTATCCACTTCAAATACAATGTCAATGGAATTATGCACGTTGTCTTCCAGTAAAAAAAGGACAATATAAACAAACATTTTCAAGAACCTCTCAAAGCGTCAGAGTCCTATGTTTACTATACAGTAAAACAGACTTTATTATATTATGATAAATGTGAACCATTTAATCCTTTCAGTGATACCAAAGTGGCTTGAACTCCAAAAAGTGCATGGCACTTTTTCAAAAGTAAATTTTGCTCAGCTTCCAGTTTACCGTAACCTTAAGTTTTAGGGCCCCATTTAAGTCAAGTTAAAAGAAAACTTCGGGCAAAGACAAATAAAACCAGATTTCAAAAATGCTTTAAAACCACTCTTGAAAAAAAGAAACTCTTGAGCAAACTCTAAACAGGCCATCTTGTAGAGGAAAGCTTTCGGGCTGCATGTGACAAAAAAGCTATATAGGGGAAGATACAAGTAGGTAACTAAAGATTCAGCGAAGCTCCAAAAATCTTTATAAATACGGCCATTGGAAGGACGATCTTGATTCAGGAAGGATTTTTACTCGGTGTGAGCTGAGGACAAGAAGCAGGTACAATCATAAAGGCACAAGCATACGGACATGTTTGCAGCATTTTCACCACTCCTAGACTTTTCTTTTTTAGATTAGTGAGGCTAGGAATCTCAAGGCCCTCCCCCAATTAGCACTCCACAGCTGGGCTGTATAATTTTGAAGTTAACAGTTCTTAAGGTCCAACATGCATTTAAGTAACTTTTATCCGTAATCTGAACTGATGCTTGCAATGTTTAGACTGAGTCAACGGCAAGTGCTCAAAAACCATCTTTCAGACTAGCTACTCAGTAGTGAGCTACTGCTACAGCCACTACCTAGCGCAAGTTGGAACACTGCAAGTTACAGGTGTTTTGGACAAGTAGGAAGTTTGCAATCCCTTTCCAAGAGCCACCTACCTCAGTCGTAGTTGTCTCTATAAGAGCCTCCTGAAGAGTAGCGGTCGCTATAGCCTCCCTGACTTCTGAAAACAAAGGACATGTGTTTTGCACTTGTTCAGGGAGAATTAAACGTCTCTGAAGCAGCGATCATCGCCACAATTACCTGCCATAATCCCGGGAACCACCATAACCACCACTTCTGTTGTCATAGCGACCACCATAGCTTCTGTCGCCACCACCTACAAGAAAAAGATGGTTTACTTGTGAGCAGCCATTAATGAATCAACTCTTCCCTCAATTAATAGAGAGCCAGTCAACAATGGCCACCACACCTCCTCATACTCACCTCTGGAATAGCCACGGCCTCGCCCCCTTCCACCAAAATAGCCACCTCTGGATCCCCGTGAAGATTTCCCTGCGTGGTCAACTCTGATCTGGCGCCCATCTACAGACTAATGACACACAGAAATGTTTTAATGAGGGCTTCCTAGATATCATGGGAGATCTACGAGCAAGCCTCCCACCATCTTTAATTGCAATGAGAGGACTAATACTGGGTTACTTGAACCATGGCTGCAGCACAGGGGTGGGAGTTAACCCCCACCCTCTGTATAGTTAACACTAGATTATGTCTATGCAACCCCTGAGCTGATCAACTATACCTGCATATGCAATTTGACAAAGCAGATTAAAAGTTGAAGGAATGCAGAATTTAGTGGATTTGCTCCTGAGTAAAGGTTCCCTTGCTCGAAAACCATTGGAGTCCAACTCTAGGGTTGCGGTGCTCATCTCAGTTTCAAAGCCGAAGAGCCAGCGCTGTCCGAAGACGTTTCCGTGGTCATGTGGCTGGCATGCCTAAACACCAAGGTGCACGGAACGCTGCTACCTTCCCACCGAAGTGGTACCTATTTATCTACTTGCAATTTCTTGCTTTCGAACTGCTAGGTTCGCAGGAGCTGGAACTAGAGACGGGAGCTCACTCCGTCATGCGGCAACTCGGGTCTCGAACTGCTGAACTACTGACCTTCCACAGCCTGCAGTTCAGCGTCTTAACCACTTGAGCCACTGCAGCTCCACTCCTGAGTAAGCATGCATATAATCATACTGTTACCCTCAACTTCCATCTTACAAGGCAGATCATGCCAAAATGAGAGATTTTAGGCAAAATGTTATGGATCAGCAGAGATTTGAACTCGATTCTAGTTTTGGAATTCAACATTCCAGCTGCTACTCAACACTGGAGCCAAGCAGTTTCCAATACAGAATACAAATTCACAGCAAGTCTAAAACTGCTTTGAGATCTAAGCACATGCCACAATGCTTTTGGAGGATGGGGTTTTGGAAAGCCTGAAAGGGCACAGCTTGGGCAACTATGAAATTTCAGAAGGAGAGGGAAGGGAGAGAAGAGCAATTAGTGTCCTGAGGTAGCATGTGTCATTTCTGACACAGGGACAGTGAAGGGACTCATCCAATTCACTGTACAATGGGGAAGACAGAAAGAGGGACTAGGCAATCCAACTGTTTAGTATTTTGGTTTTTCTGGTAAGAAGCTATTACACTCATATCACTTTTGTATTAGAAGTCATTGATTTTTGAGAATGCTTTTGTACTTTTAGCCCGTCTCCTGGAGGCTAATCAACGGTCAATGAAAATGGACATTACTCCTTTACTATAGCTGAAAGACCTACATTACTACATTAGATAATGGTAAAATAAACAAATGGATTGAGGAACTAAGAACTTATCAATATTTCAATGCATGGTCTTATTTTTAGACATTTGAAAATCTTTTATAGAAACTTATGTGTTAATATGCCACCATCGTTATATTTAGTTGCTGGATTTTTGGAAAAGAAAAAAATCTTATAAAGGCTATTTAGAAAATACCTTTCCCAACAGGTACATTTCTGCCTTTTCTAAAATTAATTAGATTAACCAGCTCTACTTTAAGCAGTTTGTCATGAATTACTACTTGTCTCAAGATTTTAAGAGAAACAGCTAATTACACCAATGTGAAGTTATTTCAGGATCTTTACCTCTCCATTCATGGCTCTCATGGCATCTGACGCATGCTCAGGATTGGCAAAGGTGATAAAACCAAACCCTCTTGATCTCTGGGTTTCTTTGTCCTTGATCACTACAACTAGAAACACAAGACAAGAAGTAAAATTACCAAAATCGCTTGTAGAAGAGCTAGATTTGAGTCTGGTAGCACTTTAGAAACCATAAGCTTTTTAATAAACTTTTGAGTCAACGAAATGAAAATTTCTTTGAAAGAATCTCGAGAGGCACAAAGAGCAATTTATTATTCTTACCTTCAGAAATAGGACCAAAAGAGCTGAAATGCTGCTCCAGACCTTGCTCATCTGTGTCAAAGTTCAGCCCCCCAACAAACAGCTTCCCTTCTTCAGAAGACATGATGGTGAAGAGGTGTCTACAGAATAATACAAACAAAATGTTGATTGATCCTTTCAGGTAAGCATAAAAGAGTCACATAACCCCTAACTATGCACAGGGTAAGATGAATGAAAGTCTAGATGCAAAAAATACCATGTACCACATTCCTTTGTGAAACTGCCCCCACCCAAATTCTCTAGTAAACTGTTCTTCCTTACAGCTCACCCTTACCACAGTACTTCTGATTCAGTGGCAAGAAAGGCAATATTGTTTTACAAGCATTCACTTAGTGGTAGTGCATGCCACATCAAGCAAAAACAAAGACTATTTGCGTAACCTCGCCACAGCACAGAACTCAGCCCTCCAGTGTCACATGGCAGGAGCCACAGCAGCTTGCAATCCTCATCAAGGAACTGGAAACTTGAGTGATCATTCTTTCCACAGCATTACCAACTTTTAACCTTGTCCCACGAAATATGCCCACAGTCTCTCTTGATTCCTTAACAAATCATGCTTCTACTTAAATTAGTGTAAGATGGAGATAACTTGTGTAGCAACTAGCATCTGGCACCCAGGTTCAAACCTCCACTTGCTATCAAATCCACTGAGTCCATGAGCCAGCCCTTCTCATCAACCTAACCCACCCTCACAGGGTTACAGCAATATGAAACCCAACCCTTGGCACAATAGAAAAAATGAAAACATACTAAATGATATAGGGCAGAACCTGGCATCCGTGAATGTAAACTGTATATACAACTTTCACTTTTAAGGCTCTCCCCTTTGTTTTTGGTCACCCCAGGAAGTGACCCAGAGTATCAGTCCAATGTAGGGAACCACCAAACGTGGCCTGGGAAACCACCTGGGATTACAAAGATCAGCTGCCATGAAGAAACTGGCTTTTTTGATGGATGGAATCTGCGGCATTATATGGTTCCTGAACGCCTCTCCTTCTCCAGGAAGGAATTTCCCAACTTGGCGTGGGCAATCCTAGAGTCCTAGTGAGCCACATGGGTGGGTGGGT
>NW_015169901.1:72040-79271 GCF_001447785.1 Gekko japonicus | reverse complement strand
GGGGAACGGTTAAGCCCCCCCCCCCCAACCAACACCGCCTTTGTGACGGGATCACCGTTGCCGCGGGAGGCCGCATGCGCACAGCCGTCCGCGTTCTCGCGGCCCCGCGCGTGCGCTCTCGGGCCGCCGCGCTGTGCCTCCCCCGCTCCCCCCCGCTCTTTTTCTTACGACGTCACTAGTTACTAACGGCCGCCGCCGACGAGACCGAGGCTTGGAAATTTGTTTTCTTCTCGCCTGAAAGGAATCGCAAACATACCAATAAGGAAAACAAAGACTTAACGAGTGTTTCCTCCCCAACTCACCAAAGCACGTTTCCCGGGCTGGAGCTGCTGAAAATGCGGGCCGAGGCACCGCCCGCGCGACGCTTATATAGGGGACCGCCCACCGAGGAGGATCACGTGACTCTCAGTTTGTTCGCGCGCCTATAGGTCGCTACCACGCATGCGCCGAGGAGTGGCGGGGACGGGGGAAGGGAAAGGACGGCCAACAAAAAACACATTAGCATCCGGGTATTAATTCAACTTTCTCCCTCCAAAAAGACTCCCGTATGAGTCATCCGGGGTCTTGCTTGGTTTGCGCAGGCTTCCGCATCCGTCCTCTTCCCTAGAAGAAAAGAGAGCTTCACGTTCCGGCTGCTTCCGCTTCCCGTTAGAAGCCCCCCACGTGGGAAGCAAAAAGAGTAGAAATCATAGCAATCAGTTAAAAAAAAATAATTAATGAAACCGGTCGGGTTGGAGTCTTTTGTTCCAGTATCTGAAATAATCATCCACTGTATCTCCAAAACTTCTTTCGCTTCTTGGAGGAGCCCGATCCCTCGCTGGGTGTAGACCCTGGCCGGCGGAGGAGTTTGAGAAAATGGAGATGTAGATGAGCGTGGGAAAAGGAGAAGTCACACGCGGGTATTTAGTGTCTTCCGTTTCTAAGCCGGCCTTTTAGAAACCCGCGTCTCAGGCTTCTTGGCGCCTGGGTACAGTTCGTAACCGGCAGAAGGAAAAAAAACTCATTTCGTTTCTTTTTCAGATTTTGTATTTATACACTTATTTTATTAATCGCCCGATCTCTGCTATTGCGGGGCTCTGTACAATATCCATAAATACATAGCAAGATAAAAACAATAACAGATTTCAGGAAAAGATCAGATATAGAATCCTGATTAATCCAGTTTCAGACTGCCGGCTACTTCGCGGGCAGGGGGGAAGAGGGCTTGCAAACAATGCTCCCTCTAAACTATGGAGTCTTGTGAGCAAACATTCTGCTTTGTGAGCTGCTGGCATTAAAGTTGTGAGCGAGGGATTTGGCTGCTGCATAAATTAGTTTGCTCTGGAGCCGTCCTCCCTGAGCTAAGGGAAAAACGTGTGAGCTGGATGCTAAAATGAGCTAGATCACACTAACTCAGTTTAGAGGGAACACGGCTTGCAAATATAAACAGCAGAAGGAACGCCCGCGAAACGAGGTGGGGGGTGGGGTACGTCCACGTGTTTTCTCGGCTGTGGCTCCCGCCGTGCGGAATAACCTTCCCCAGGAAAGCTCCCAATCTCCTGGCTTTCCGCAAAATATGCAAATCTGAACTATTCGAAATGTCTGCTCAGGTCCTAAAGTTGCGCTGCACAAAATGGTTGACAAACCTACTTGGGTAAACAATGGAGTCTGTGGTCTGTACTGCCACTTAGAGCTTATTGTAAGTA
Organism: Gekko japonicus; assembly: GCF_001447785.1. NCBI lineage: Eukaryota > Metazoa > Chordata > Lepidosauria > Squamata > Gekkonidae > Gekko > Gekko japonicus. Next base: position 77,586 of record NW_015169901.1, on the reverse strand, counting down.
GGATCTTATTATGTGATTTCTGCGCTTTTTAATGTATCATGCGAATAGTTATGTTCCGCTTCAGTTCTTTCTAGTGGTTCTAGACTTCTGACATTCTAATGCAATCGTTACTGAATGTCCCATTTGGTTGATTGTTACTGGCTCGCTATGGGTAATCCGATTTGTGTCCCTGTGAGAAATGTAAATACTTTATTTTAATGCGACTGGCAGTTAGAACGAGGAGGGACAGCAGAAAAGGATTGGGCCGGCACAAACTAAATAGTCCATTTTCTTTTCTTCTTCTTCTTTTTTAACTTTCTTTATTGGTTCTCCCAGAACAGAAAAGAGAAAAAGAACATAAATACTTGTTACAACGAAGTGCTACAACAAACAGTAATGTCTCTTCACATCTCATATTTAGCATAACCAAACCATACATCAATCCACTGGCTCTTTTCCTCAAAATTACATACGTAGTATTTCTATATCAGTAACCAACTATTATAAACAAACAGCTTTCTAATGTTCACAGATTTTTCAGATATTGAATACACAACATAAAATAAATGGCCTTATTCATTTTCTTCTTAATTGGTTAGCATTTATTTATCACTAGCCATGTAGACTTTCCTCCCTTATCTTATCTATAACACTTCACATGTTTCAAGCACGGAAACAACTTCAATGCACTTTCCACCTGGATTTTACTGTGTAAACTGGCATAATCCAGTTGGAAAATGCATTGAAAGTGGATTATTTAGTGTGTGTGATTGCAATCTTTGACACACCACGGTGAAAGGGGGACGGGGAACCTTACAGTCCTCTTCCTAGCCTGTGCTTGCTCTGCAGAAGAGAGGAAATGAAACACCAAAATGCACAGAACCTGGCCAATTGCACCAGAAATCATTGTAACCAGTTTGCTACTACCCTGAAGCATCAGTCATTACTGTGGGCACATTACTGTAACGCCACCCATCTTGCTAACTCTACAAGGGGACATTTGACTGTGCTGCTTAAGGTGGGCTTGGCCAAAGCTCTGGATCTAACCTGGCACTGTTGCAAGTTGCTTGTCACAGTATCTGCTTGTGTGCAGCCTGGTGGCGTTGGGAGCCTTGCTGGAACGAAAGTTGGCAACCCCCCTCGTCTGCTTAGCATTCTCGACTCTCTGTCTCTTATTTCATTAGGATTTGATAGGGAGAGGTCGGTTCTTTGTCCGCTACTTGTTAATAAGCTCAGCTGTCCAGTATGAAACTTATACTGGGGGGGGAGTTGCCAACTCCCTCATCCCAGTAAGCTCCTGTGCCTTCGCAAGCTTGCCTTAACAGACTACGGAGAGACAGGCAGAACCAGCCAATGAACAGGATGGGTGTGCTGGGCAGAGGTCTGTCTGAGTGGCTTGTGCTCTGGAAAGGAATAGGAAAGGGATCTGTTTGCACAGCGCTGCTGTTGCAAGGGGGAGGCTTCTCAGGTTGTGCATCCGCATCCACCACCACTTTTGGTGTTTTATAAGCCATCCAGCCTGTAGGACAGAAAGTTGGGGAGGGGGGCAGATGGAGGCAAGGAACCTCCCCTGCCTGCTGCAGAGGGATGGTGTGTGCGGGGGGGGGGGGTTGTTGTCAAACCAAGCGATTGGTGTGCTGGTCTGCCAGTTAGCATGAGTTACCCTTCCCAAGTAATTGTATTTGATAGTGCGTCACACACTTACTCAGCCCAACCTACCTCACAGGGTTGTTGTGAGGATAAAATGGAGGAGAGGAGAACGATGTAAGGCACTTTGGGGTCCCCATTGGGGAGAAAGGTGGGGTGCAAATGAATTAAGTACCTTAATAAATTATCCACCCTGCCTGGGACTCTCTAGGACAGGGGCCCCCAACGTGGTGCCCACTAATGCTCCCTCTCAGCTGTGGAGTCTTGTGAGCAAAAATTCTACTTCGTGAGCTACCGGCATTAAAGTTGTGAGTGAGCGATTTGGCTCCTGCATAAGTTAGTTTGTCCTTCCTGTGCGAAGACAAAAATGTGAGAGCCAGAGGCTACAAAACGGTGAGCTAGCTCACACTAACTCAGCTTAGAGGGAACTCTGATGCCCACCAAGTGTTTTTAGAAAGTGAATGGGTTCGGGTCCCGGCTCTTTTTGTAGCAGGCACTCCTTTGCATATTAGGCCACACCCCCATAATGTAGCCAATCCTCCAAGAGCTTACAGAGCTCTTCTTACAGGGGCTACTGTAAGCTCTTGGAGGATTGGCTACATTAGGGATGTGTCGCCTAAGATGCAAAGGAGTACCTGCTACGGCAGGGTGTGTGTTACCCGGCAGGGCTTCTGAGTGGCTGCTGAAGATTTGATTAGTTGTGACGATTTTTTGAAAAATTGCTTTGGCAGCCGCTGACACCACAGCTTGAGGTTATTCGCTTTGTGACCGGAGGTAAGCTATCTATTTACTTATTTTTCGCATTTATATCCCGCCCATCCTGTAGATGAGCTCAGGGCGGGTTACAGCATTTCAATAAATACAATAAAATTTAAAACACATTATAAACATATACAATCAATAATCACAGCTTGCCGTAGGGAAAAAGCGGCCCACTGATGTAGATAAATATGACCGGTTATCAGTGGGTGCGAGATAGTCACCTCGGGGGAGGGGGGAACAGCTCCGTTTTGCAGGTCCTGCGGAATTGAATAAGATCCCGCAGGGCCCTGATCTCAGTAGGGATCATGTTCCAACAGGTGGGTCGAGCATGTTCCAACAGCCTGGTCGAGGCTAGGTAGATGTCCTTTGGGCCAGGGATCACCAGGAGGTTTTTGATATCAGAGCGTAATGCGCTCTTAGAGGTGTATATGGGAAGAGGCGGTCCCTTAGGTATGTTGGTCCCAGGCCGTGTAAGGCTTTGAAGGTTATTACCAACCAATGCAGCTGACAAAGCACATGCCGAATGTGAGCCTGCACAGGTGTCGACGTCAGCAGGCACGCCACCGGATTTTGTACCAACTGTTATTTCCGGATCAGCTTCAGGGGTAAGCCTGCGTAGAGTGAGTTGCAGTAATCAAGCCTGGGAGTGACCATTGCATGGATCACCAAAGCTAAGTCACGGGGGGGTGAGAGAGGGCTTCAGTAGCCTGATCTGCCTAAGATGGAAAAATGGGACAAAATTTGGGGCGGGCCCCACCTCCTGCAGTGACCATTTTCTGGCTGCGCCTATCACCCATTGTCAGAATTCCAAAGGTGCCTACAGGTTCAAAAAGCTTGAGGACCCCTGCTCCAGGACTCTGGAGTAGCCATCCCCATGTGAGGCTGGAACGCAGGAATGATGGTGTAATGATTCCATGTTTTGGTGTGTGTGTTCCTTTAAATGTATATGAGGAGATTCTGTGATATGAGAGAGACAAGTATGGAAGAGTTTTGAAGAGAGTCTGTGTGACTCTGAAAGTTATGAAGGATTGAAGAGAGAACATAGTCTGTGTTAATATGGAATTCTGAGTCAAATTCTGTGTGAATAAGTCCAACGGTTTAGTCTGTGTGACTAGTTGATTCTATTCAGTGTGAATAAAACAAAGAGGCTAGCCTGTGTGGCTATATATATGTGTATAAGCCTGTCAGAGTGGAGTTTGGAGTTTGAGAGACTGGTTGTGGCACCAAGCTTTGCCAGTTATATTTACAAGTTCCTTTCTTCAGCAGATGTTCAAAATAACCAGAAACCTATTTTGTTCTTTATTAAATAAATCTTTTTTGTTTAAACTTATCCCAAAAATCAATACAGTACTTCCTCAGGGCCACATAGTCCTCTGAAGTGCCCAGACCCTAGGTCATACTACCAAAAGAGAGAGAGATTTGGAATTTTTAATTCCTGGTGGCAGCATAAAACTACCAAGTTTATATACACAGAGAGTGTTTAAAGGTAAAACCGTTTCCCCTATAAGTGAGGATGCCACAGACAGTACAATATTCCTGTACACTGCCATTATGCTATGATTTTCTTCTACCATTCTCCTTGCTCTGATCTCTGTGGTTGGTGTCTGAATGCACTGTGCCATATCTACTGCCTGTGTGGCTAGTGAACCGATGCCGAGCGCATGAAATGTGGGGTCTAGTCTGTCCTTAGCCCCAGCTGGTACCATCTGGCAAGCATTTGCAACTTCTTTGGTCTTAATTGAAGTGAGATTTGTGTTGGGGCTGAGGAAAGCAAGGTGGAATTACTTTCAGGGGGGGGGTTGTCTTCAGAAAGTACAGTGGGTTTCAGAAATGGGTTAAGAGAACATAAGAACATAAGAGAAGCCAATGTTGGGTCAGGCCAATGACCCATCCAGTCCAACACTCTTGTCACACAGTGGTCAAAAATACCAGGTGCCATCAGGAGGTCCATCAGTGGGGCCAGGACACTAGAAGCCCTCCCACTGTTGCCCCCCACCCCAAGCACCAAGAAGACAGAGCATCACTTGCCCCAGAGTCCCTATCTATACCTTGTGGCTAATAGCCACTGATGGACCTCTGCGCCATATGCTTATCCAATTCCCTCTTGAAGCCGTCCATGCTTGTAGCCGCCGCCACCTCCTGTGGCAGTGAATTCCATGTGTTAATCACTCTTTGGGTGAAGAAGGACTTTCTTTTATCCGTTCTAACCCGACAGCTCAGCAATTTCATTGAGTGCCCACGAGTTCTTGTATTGTGAGAAAGGGAGAAAAGGACTTCTTTCTCTACCTGCTCTATCATCCCATGCAAAATCTTACAAACCTCCTCCCTGCCTGCTTTGATTGCAAGCAGAAAAGAGCAGGGGTATGTCCGTGTGGTGGTGGTGACGGCAGGGAGAAGAAAACTCACACCGCTATCGGATGCAAACTCCTGGTGTTGTTCCTAGGGTTGTCAGCGCCGGATGGGGAAATACCTGGAGATTTCGGGTGGTGGAGTTTGTGGCAGGAAGAGACAGAGGTTTGTGGGAGGGAGGGACCTCAGCAGGGTATAATGCCGCAGAGTCCGTCCTCCAAAAGCATCCGTTTTCTCCAGGGGGACTGATCTCGGTCGCCTGGAGATCAGTTGTAATGGCGGGAGATCTCCAGGTGTTACCTGGAGGGTGGCAACCCAACACACGGAGTTAGGTTGCTGACCTCTGGGTGGAACCTGGGGATTTCCCGGAATGACAGCTGATCCCCAGACCACAGAGATCAGTTCTCCTGGAGAAAATGGCTGCTTGGGAGGATGGACTCTATGGTTGGGCTAGATGACCCTGGAGGTCCCTTCCGATTCTATGTGTTATACTCAGCCAAGGTCCCTCCCTAATCCACTCCCTCCCCAGACTCCCTCCCAGATCTCCAGGGATCTCAGAGCCTGAGGTTGGCAACCGTGTAATGGGGACATGCTGGAAGACACATTCCTTTTGCTGTGTGGTTCCGAGGCTGTGAAGGGTTTTAAAGGTCGTAACCAGGACCTTGAATTGAAACTCACCCGTTACGCCAAAGGAGAAGGAGGCTGGCGATCAAAGTCCACCCTCCAAAGCAGCCATTTTCTCATGTATCCACCTCAGACCACGTGCGTGGCCATTTCACCACGCGGTCATGCAAAGCGGCTGAGCTTCG
>NW_015169901.1:67786-71269 GCF_001447785.1 Gekko japonicus | reverse complement strand
TTATTCCCTATCGAAGCCCCTCCCCTCCCCAATCCCCTCCCTCCCCAGGCTCCGGGTGTTTCCCAACCCAAGTGCTGGCAACCCTATTCATAAGCCAACTTCAAACCATGGTTTCAGATCCTGAAACACGATATCCTGCGTTCAGCCGATCACACTAACCGTTGGTTTTATTAAATCACGGTTTTTACTTTGCCCCTGGAGTAAGCCAGTGTAGTTGTTTCATAACTTTTCCAGAGTTATTTTGGCGAGGGGACGCCTGCCTCTGAGCTGAGGTACTGGAGCAAGCCTGTTCTTCGGGAGTTCTGTTCCAGAGGCGCCTAAACATCCTTACCGCAGGCGCAGTTGCCCCTCGTAAACTGGAGAGTCAAATCCGTACAGCATCACTGAGAGAATAAACAAGACAGTGGTGCATATCGTTGGGCATCTCCCCGTCCCTCCCTGCGAACCGTCTCGCTGGGCCCCATCCATCCCCGGTTGCCAAAGTGCTCAGTTCCAGTGGGTGCTGGGGTCGAGACTCAGCGAGATCACGGAAGGTGGTGGAGCAGCTATGGGGGAGCCCACGGCACGCAAGGGGCTGTACCAGTTGTCGTGAGCGCGGGAGGCTTGAGGGTGGTGAGAGGCGGGGCAGGGAAACTGGGCAGAGGCGGTTGCGGGCGGTGGGGGCGTCAGAGCGTAGGTGGCTGGGAAGCGGGGCAGGGGGTGATGCGGTGCCAGAGCGGGAGGGTAGTGGTACTGTCGTGGCGGAGGCGGCGGGGGCATCGGGCAGATGGACAGGACGCCGGAGGTGCCCGGTTTTAGCAGGGCCCGTTCCTGCTTTCGTTGTTTTGCCCGCCGGTTCTGGAACCACACCTGTGAAAGGAGCCGGAAGAGAGAAGAATACGTGCCTTGAATTTTAGGACCAGGGTAAGTAAGCTTACGTAAGTAAGTAAGTAGGCGGTGGCTCAAGTGGTTAAGACGCTGAACTGCAGGCTGTGGAAGGTCGGTAGTTCAGCAGTTCGAGACCCGGGTGCCACATGATGGAGTGAGCTCCCGTCTTTAGTTCCAGCTCCTGCCAACCTAGCAGTTCGAAAGCAAGAAATTGCAAGTAGATAAATAGGTACCACTTTGGTGGGAAGGGAACAGCGTTCCGTGCACCTTGGTGTTTAGTCATGCCGGCCACATGACCACGGAAACGTCTTTGGACAGCGCTGGCTCTTCGGCTTTGAAACGGAGATGAGCACCGCAACCCTAGAGTCGGATTCGACTGGCTTTCGAGCAAGGGAGCCTTTACCTTTTTAAGTAAGCTGAATAGCATCTGGTTTCAGTGGGTCTCTGACTTTCCTGATCCTGCAGGCGCTTGAACACGTGAACCCGTCTTGTACTGAATCAGATCCTTGGTCCATTGAGGACAGTGTTCTCTACACCAGGGGTCCCCACCGTTGACACCTTTTCGGGTGCCCACCACGTGTGTTTAGGAAGTAGGTGAGGCCAGATAGGGCTTTTGTCCAGCCAAGATTCTCATTGACTCCTGGAGATCTGATCAGCTGTGCAGATTTTTTAAGAAGAAGAAGAAGAGATTGGATTTACACACCCCGCCCTTCACTCCCCAAAGGAGTCTCAGAGCGGCTCACAAATTCCTTTCCCTTCCCCTCCCCACCACAGACACCCTGTGAGGTAAAAGAAGAAGAAGAGATTGGATTTACACACCCCGCCCTTCACTCCCCAAAGGAGTCTCAGAGCGGCTCACAAATTCCTTTCCCTTCCCCTCCCCACCACAGACACCCTGTGAGGTAAAAGAAGAAGAAGAGATTGGATTTACACACCCCGCCCTTCACTCCCCAAAGGAGTCTCAGAGCGGCTGACATTCTCCTTTCCTTTCCCCTGCCCACGATAGACACTTTGTGAGGTAGGCGGGGCTGAGAGAGCGCTTTCAAAAACTGCTCATGAGAGAACAGCTCTGAAATAACTTGTAGCTGACCCAAGATTGCACCAGCAGCGGCATCTAGAGTTGCCAGCCTCCAGGTGAGGCCTGGAGATACCCCGCTTTTACAACTGATCTCCAGCTGACAGAGGTCAGCTCCCCTGGAGAAAATGGCTGCTTTGAAGGGTGGACTCTGTGGCCTTGTACCTGCTGAGGCCCCTCCCGTCCCCAAACCCCGCCCTCTCCCGGATCCGACCCCAAAGTCTCCAGGTATTTTCCAATCCAGACCTGGCAACCCTAGCTGCATCTGGAGGAGTGGGGAATCAAACCCGGTTCTCCCAGGTTAGAGTCTGTGCTCCTAGCCACTACACCAAACTTTATCTCCACCGCTATTGCTGTGACAGCCGGCTGCCACCACAGAACAAGGATCTTCACTGTGTGACCGAAGGTAATCTGTGGGAGCCATTTTGTGGCTGGTCCCGCTTCCGGTGGCAGCCATTTTGTGGCTTTGCCCGCCCTACTGTTTCAGAATTCTGAATGTGCCTGCAGGCCCAAAAAGGTTGGGAACCGCTGTTCTGCATAGACGGGCAGAGGTTCTCCAGGGTCTCAGGCAGAGATCTTTTGCATCACCTGCTACCTGTTCCCTAACTGGAGATGCCAGGGATTGAACCTGGGACCTTCTGCATGCCAAGTAGAGGCTCTGCCACTGAGCAACTGCCCCTGCCCAAATTTTGGAATTCCTAGAAAGAGCCAGGGGGCTGTGGTGGCTCAAGTGGTTAAGACACTGAACTGCAGAAGGTCGGTAGTTCAGCAGTTCAAGACCCGAGTTGCCGCATGACGGAGTGAGCTCCCGTCTCTGGCCCCAGCTCCTGCCAACCTAGCAGTTCGAAAGCAAGAAATTGCAAGTAGATAAATAGGTACCACTTCAGTGGGAAGGTAACACTGTTCTGTGCGCCTCGGCATTTAGTCATGCCGGCCACGTGACCACGGAAACGTCTTTGGACAGCGCTGGCTCTTCGGCTTGGAAATGGAGATGAGCACTGCATCCCTGCTTTTGAGCAAGGGAAACCTTTGCCTAGAAAGAGAAGTGGGTACACTGCACCACAAGGGGCTGTTGCACAATTGCTGCATCTCTGCAAATGGAATTGCCAGGTCGAACACATTCTCTTTGGTCCTTTCCGCACTTGGGAGTTTTATCAGAGTTCAACTCGCTACACAGTTGGGTGATTCCACACTATACCTTAAATTGTGGTTCAACCCTGTCCCAAAACTTACATACTACATCACACACGAGTTCACCCCTGTAATTATCTCGGGGTCTTTTTACATTCTAGATTACACTTGAGTTCACCCCGTAATTATTTCAGGGTATTCTTTGTTTCCATATTACATAGAGGCCATCCTGGTTTTGCCCCACACTTGTCCCGGGATAAACAGATGCTGTTATAACCAGGGATAATTGCAAGGTATTGTGTTGCGAGTTGAACTCTGATAAAACCAGGGATGAGATCCAAGTGTGGAAAGAACCATAATCCTGGTTATAACAGCATCCATTTATCCCAGGACAAGTGTGGGGCAAAGCC
>NW_015169901.1:54197-67345 GCF_001447785.1 Gekko japonicus | reverse complement strand
CATGGCCAACTCAGGAGCCAGCCGGAACTCCGTTCCTGCGCGTTCCTGCCCAAAAATAGCCCTGCCGAGATAATTACAGGGGTGAACTTGAGTGTAGTGTAGAATGTAAAAATACCCTGAGATAATTGCAGGGGTGAACTCGCGTGTAGTGTAGAATGTACGTTCGGGGACAGGACTCAACCAGGATTTAAGGTCTAGTGCGGAATCAGAATTGGAAGCGAGATGGCCTTTTCTCAGTCTCCCTGCTCTTCCTCCCATGTGTGGTGTTCCCAAACTCTAGCTCTCTCTCATACCTGGATGCGCGCCTCGTTGAGTTTGGTGGCCCTGGCCAACTCCTCCCGGCAGTAGATATCCGGGTAGTGGTTTTTCACAAAGGCCGCCTCCAGCTGGTCCAGCTGGTCTTGGCTGAAAGTGGTCCGGTGACGTCGGCGGGTGGGGGCGGCCGCTGCGTGCAAGGAGGAGGGGGTGGTGGGGGAGATTAATGAGCCCCCTGTCAGCCCAGGAACGTTGGGGAACTTCCTGTAGAGGGACCCTTCAACATCTGAAAGGAAACAAGAAGATCTGCTGATACCGCTCTCTTCTGGCCCCGCCTCAAGCCCCTTTAACAGAAAACGTTTTTAATTTTTTAGCGTAAAACTGCCTTCAACCAGGAGGAAATACTGGAACTCGAGAGCCAGTGGGCAGTAGATTCAGGATGGACAAAAGGAACTACTTCTTTACACAGAGAGTGATTAAAATGTGGACTTTGCTGGCAGAGGATGTAGTCATGACCGGAGCAATAAACAGCATTAAAAAGGGGGGTTAGATTCATAGAGGAGAAGTTCTGGCCCCGCCTCAAGCCCCTTTAACAGAAAACGTTTTTAATTTTTTAGTGTAAGACTGCCTTCAACCAGGAGGAAATACTGGAGAGAGCCTCCAATGAAGCCGGTGGGCAGTAGATTCAGGATGGACAAAAGGAACTACTTCTTTACACAGAGAGTGATTAAAATGTGGAATTTGCTGGCAGAGGATGTAGTCATCATGGCCGCAGCAATAAACAGCATTAAAAAGGGGGGGTTAGATTCATAGAGGAGAAGTCTGTGGCTACTAGTCATGGTGACTGAGGGGAACCTCCATATTCAGAGGTTTGATTCCCCAACTCCTCCACATGCAGCTGCCGGTGTGACCTTGGGTCGGTCACAAGTTCTTTCAGAGCTGTTCTCTCAAGGGCAGTTCTCGAGCGAGCTCTCTCAGCCCCACCTGCCTCACAGGGTGTCTGTTGTGGGGAGGGGAAGGGAAAGGGATTGGAAACCACCTCTGAGACTCCTTCGGGTAGTGAAGGGTGGGGTATAACTCCAATCTCCTCCTCCTCCTCCTCCATCATCCCCGAAATCTCTAGGAATTTCCCAACCCAGAGCTGGCAACCTGACTCATTAGGCCCTCAGAAATACTGACTGGTTTAAACAGATTAATAACTAAATGGAGGGGAGGGGATGTTTCCCAAAACAAGTGCTCCGTTTGCAGTACCACACTAGCATTCTGGTAGATACATTTATATAGATCTCTTGTGTAGTGGGTTGACCGCATGGCAAGGCCGCTGCAGCACGCATAGCATCCTGCATGATTTACTGGCATGGAGGGGAGGGGATGTTTCCCAAAACAAATTCAAGTGCTCCGTTTGCAGTACCACACTAGCACTCAGGTAGATACATTTATATAGATCCAAGCAGGCTATTGTGTGAACATTTCCATGAAATCCTGAACCCGTCACTTGGAAGTAAATCCCACAAACCAATCAGGGCTAAGGCGGGTTTGCAAAGAGTCTCTTACGGCACTCTGCATGGGACATTTTGTGTGCCCGAATGAGCTTGATGACGTGTTCTCGGCGAGTCCTTCTGGGTTTTGCATGGCACAGCAACTGGACCTGACCTTGTGGCTGGCACAGCGCAACTGGGGCTTTCCCCCCCCTTAAGTACAGGCTGCGCGGGTAGGGAAGAAGGAAAAACTGAAGATGTGGAGGCAGACAAGATAGGTGGGCTGGTGGGTGGGAAGGAGAAAAGGAAGCAGGAAAAGGGGAGGGGCTATGGGACTTTCAGGGAAGGGAAATAGTGTGTGGGGGGGATGAGATTCCTATGAGTTGTATAGATGCACTTGTTAATAAATGGAGGAGGAGGAGATTGGATTTATACCCCGCCCTTCACGACCCACAGGAGTCTCAGAGTGGCTCACAATCTCCTTCCCCTTCCCCTCCCCACAACAGAGGTAGGTGGGGCTGGGTGAGCTCTCTCGAGAACTGCCCTTGAGAGAACAGCTCTGAAAGAACTTGTGACTGACCCAAGGACACACTAGCAGCTGCATGTGGAGGAGTTGGGGAATCAAACCGGGTTCGCTCAGATTAGAGCCCGCGCTCCTAACCACTACACCAAACTGACTATGATGGGGACAGTTATTTACGCTTTGGCACTCCTTGCTCCTTGGGAGGAAAGTGATGGCGAACCTAAACAGCATGATAAAAAGTAGAGACATCACCCTGCCAACAAAAGTCCGCATGGTCAAAGCAATGGTATTCCCAGTAGTCATGTATGGCTGCGAGAGTTGGACTATAAGGAAGGCCGAGCGCAGAAGAATAGATTCTTTTGAACTATGGTGCTGGAGAAGACTCTTGAGAGTCCCTTGGACGGCAAGAAGATCAAATCAGTCAATCCTAAAAGAAATCAACCCTGACTGTTCCCTGGAAGGCCAGATAATGAAACTGAAGCTCAAATACTTTGGCCACCCAGTGAGAAGGGAGCACTCACTGGAGAAGACCCTGATGCTGGGAAAGACTGAAGGTCAAAGAAGACGGGGACGGCAAAGGATGAGATGGTTAGACAGTGTCATTGATGCAACGAACATGAAATTGAGCCAACTTCAGAGGACGGCGGCAGACAGGAGGGCCTGGCAGGATCTGGTCCATGGGGGCGCGAAGAGTCGGACTCGACTGTGCGACTGAACAACAACAACTCCCTGCATACCCAAAGGTGATGCCTCCCAGGGTCTCCTGAAACACCTCCTGCTCCTCTGAGGTTGTGGAAAGTCAGGACCGGCCCTTTGCTTTGGGGAAGAAGGAACCGAGCACCAGGAAACACATTGGCAGGCACCGCTGGGGATCCCTGCTGCCGTGCAACCTTGGAGAAGAAGGGAATAGAATGCAACTGGGAAGACCATTGAAGAGGGAATGCTGTTGACACGGCCCCCTTTCCTCCCCACTCCCACAAACGATAGGATGCAGGGGTTAAAAGGAACTCCCGCCAAAGACCTCAGAACGCCCGTTGTGGGTCAGAGTGCTAGAGGGACCAATGACCCGTACAAGGTGGCTTCGTATTGGTTTGGCCTAGAGGCAGCCAGGGAGCAGAAACCAGATGTGGGATTCCGTTCCCGGTGGTTGTCGGCAGATAAGTTACCAGCCCCTACATGTCACTTGGCTGATCAGTTGGTAGCAGCCAACTGTGCATTGCAGTCTCCTCATCTTCCTCCTGTCTACGAATGTTATCTCAAAGCGGCAGCCGGCAGCACCAGGTCGGTGAACTTTCCCTCTCCCGTCCCGATAATTAAGCACCACAAAGGTAACTTTTTTCTTTCTTTCCCCCCCAATTCCTTCCCGCAATCCCCAGGATTAACTTTGGGGAACATGATGCTTCGGCCCCCGTCTCTCGGGAGAACCTGAGCTCGTGGGAGCAAGGGGCGCACAATAGGCCAGCCTGGAAAACTAATTAATTTGGGACCCTGGTGTGGGGGAACTTGAGCCCCCAGGATCTGAGCCAAACAGCTTTCTCATTTCCACACGTGCATTAGATGTTTGGGGACAGCCCGACCGGGGGGATTACAACCTGCTTCAGCCTTCCAGGACTCAGCGATTTCATCCGGCTTCTTCGAAGCTGTCAAGTGGAAGCCAATTTTCTCATTTCACCCCCAAACACGGGCACCGCTTTTGTGAAGTCGGTGGCAAAGCCACTCTTATAACTCCTGGGCGGGACTGCGCTGACAAGGTCAGTGTTGTGGATATCACACGAGTCCCCGATTAGATATTCCTCCTTTCCCCCATCTGGAGGGAAATCTCCTCCAGGAAACGTGGGGCGATTCTGCATTGGTTTTTCCTCTGTCGTTTTACCAAACCGACGTTGGAACAGAAATTTTCCTCTGCATTGCATGCCGCTTCCACTTCCTTTGATAATCGGATTTTGTGGTACCCTCTACACTGCATGCCGCTTTCACTTCCTTTGATCATCGGGTTTTATGGTACCTTCTGCATAGATTTATGGCCATTCGGGGTGACTTTGCAGTCTGTATGGCGCTGACCCCAAGGCATTTGAATGTGTTTTTGAGCTGCACTTTTCCCTCCCGGTTGAGAAAATGGGGAACAAATGCTAGATGCAGAGTCGCCCAGTGGCAAAACCACTCTTATTGAAGGAAGTCCTGGCCAAGACTGCACTGACAGGGTTAGTGTTGTGGATTTCACGTGAGTCCCTGATTAGATAGCCCACCTTTCCTACATCTAGAGGGACATCTCCTCCAGGAAACATGGAGAGATTCCTGGAACTGTAGCTATTGCTTCCCATTTTTGTGGCCATGAATTTGATTCCAGGAATGCGAGAATGAAGTTGGAATACAGAGATGCAGGAGGTTATCTGCTGCCGGGGGGGCGGGGGGTGCCGCAAGACAGGGTGAGCTCCTGTCTCTAGTTCCAGCTCCTGCCAACCTAGCAGTTCGAAAGCAAGAAATTGCAAGTAGATAAATAGGTACCACTTTGGTGGGAAGGTAACAGCGTTCCGTGCGCCTTGGTGTTTAGTCATGCCGGCCACATGACCACGGAAACGTCTTCGGACAGCGCTGGCTCTTTGGCTTTGAAATGGAGATGAGCACTGCAACCCTAGAGTCGGACTCGACAGGCTTTCGAGCAAGGGAACCTTTACCTTTACCTAAAAGCATTCTGTGCGCCTCGGCATTTAGTCATGCCAACCACATGATCACAGAGAAGTCTTCTGACAGCGCTGGCTCTTCGGCTCAGAAACGGAGATGAGCACCGCCCCCTAGAGTCGGATTCGACTAGGTTTCAAGCAAGGGAAACCTCTGCCTTTACCTTATGTCATTATTAAGCCAGTGAATGGCCACGAAAGGGGCAGATAAGATTGGGAGATAATAAGCCACAGGTTACCCCATGAAGCCCTCCTCCTCTCTCTGAGCAATGTACACAATAATCGCTATGTGCACAATAATTTCCAAGAAATGAGGTGGTCAGAAAGTGTAATATAATTCCCCCACCCCAAGTACGCTCATGCATAACGAAATCTAGAAAAACCCCAGACTACCTGTCCGCCAACACTCCCTCTAAGCTGTGGACTCTCGTGAGCAAAAATTGTACTTCGTGAGCTACTGGTATTAAAGTGGTAATCAAGCGATTGGGCTGCTGCATGAATTAGTTTGCTCTGGAGCCATCCTGAGCTCAGACAACAAATGTGTGGGCTGGAAGCTAAAGAACTGTGAGCTGGCTCACACTAACTCAGCTTAGAGGGCACACTGCAGTGTCTGCTTAATTCCAGCTGTCAGAAACGAGCCAGAATAAAGAAATCTTGCATTGCTTCCGGAAGGCTTTGATGGACCTCTGACCACCAGACTGCCGGCTCTGGAAGAGGCAGTGAACTGGTTGTGGATGCGCTGGCGTACTGAAACCCGAAATGTTGCAGGACGCCCTCGCTGGTTGCTTTTGCCACCCCGAGCAACCTCTTCCTCTCCCCACAAACGTTAAGTTCAACTTACCCTCTCTTCTGTCTAAGTGCCCTCTTGGTGCCCCTTCAATGCGTCTAGATCAGAACTCACCAGCCGTGGAGCTGACGGTCTCAGGGTACGTCTCGGAGAACCCCACGGCCTTCCTCTTGCCTGCTCGTCCCCCCTCCATCTCCCTTGATCCCGACCACGCTCCCCCCCAAACTTTTAAGCCTGTTCTGACGTCAGTCATCTCTCTTGGGTGTGTGTGTGTGTGGGGGGGTGCGCCTTTGCCAGTCCCCTCCCACTAGCCATCCTCCTGTGGCAGAGAGGGACAGCAGGAGGGAGGGTGGGAGATGACACTATATGGGGTGGGAAGGAGGGGTGTCAGGATTTGAGGCATGTGCATGGATTTCTGTGGCAGGGTTGCATGATCCAATGCTCCCTCTAAGCTGTGGAGTCTTGTGAGCAAAAATCCTACCTTGTGAGCTAATGACATTAAAGTTGTGCGTGAGCGATTTGGCTGCTGCATAAATTTGTCTGCTCTGGAGCCGTCCTTCCTGAGCGAAGACAAAAATGTGTGAGCTGGAGGCTAAAAGACTGTGAGCTAGCTCACACTAACTCAGCTTAGAGGGAACACTGGATCCAAATGCATTTGTTCTGTTGCACATTTGTTCTGTTGGCCAGCAATGGCTGAGCAGAGCCACTGTCTGCATGTGAAGTTGCAGGGATATGTGTTTAGCTGTACAATTGTGTGTCTCAAGCGCAAGTCGCCTTGCTTCCATCGTTCTGCACAGTGGGTGTGTACCTGCTAGAGCGGGCATCATTACGATTTCGTAGCTCTCTTGGATTGCTGTTTGCATGCTGCGTTCCTGAGGCATGCCAGGGGCGATGCTCCCTCTAAGCTGTGGAGTCTTGTGAGCAACAATTCTACTTTGCGAAGTACTGGCGCTAAAGTTGTGAACGAGCCATTTGGCTGCTGCATGAATGAGTTTGCTCTGGAGCCAGCTTTCCTGAGCTAGGACAAAAATGTGTGACCCGGAGGCTAAAGAACTGTGAGCTAGCTCACACTAACTCAGCTTAGAGGGAACACTGGTCTGGAGCTTTGTGGGGTGATCCGTCGGTGACTGCGCTGTTACATTCAAGAGGCCCTCTGTGGGTGGCGGCCCGGAGCCCCGACTCCTGGGCTAAGGTTCCCGTAATCACAGCTGTCGATTGTCCAGACAAATCCCCTCCAAATGCAAGAACCAACAGCAGCCCCTCCAATTCTTCCAAGTGTGTCTCGGACCCACAGATCCTCCCTCCCCATGCTGTCCAAGCATTTTGGGGGGGGTCATCTGAGGCCACCTCTTCTTGTTTTCCGAGGCTTTCCTTGTCGGAGATTTGGAGGTACAATTGTAGAGCTTAAGCGCAAAGCCGGAGGGACAAAAGAGAAAGCAGGCTGCAAACAGGTCTGTCCGGTGGGGGAGATTCCGCAGCTAGTCTGGTGTTGGTTGTGGAGGAGGTGGGGCTGGTTTGAGGTATTTTGTCCCCCCCCCCCGAGCACTGAGGGGGGGGCTCAGCCTGGACTCAGTCGGCAGCAGCACGAGGCCCTGGAGGTGAAGCAAGTCGTCTCCTGACCGCGGGCAGCTGGAAGTCAGCCGTGCCACTACAGTTGCCCATCTCCGTGTGGGGTGGGGTGTTCTCTCCTAGAATCACAACTAAGCTCCAAGCCTGGAGGAAATGACAGCCATGGAAGGCAAACTCTATGGTATGCTGTTGATTCTAGGTGAAATCCTTCCCCAAATTCCTCCCTCCACAGGCCCCGCCCCCCCCATCTCCAGGAATTTTCCAACCCAACGTTGGCAACCCTAATCACCCCTGATCCCTTCTGCTTTGCAAAGGGATGTGAGGCAGGAGAGTACTTGTCGGCTTCCTGCTTCTGGTCTTACTAGACATGTGAATTCTCCTCTTGGGGAACCAAATCCCAGAATCTGGTTGGTTGTCACCAGGGGTCATTTCGTAGAAAAAGAGGTGCAGGAGCTCATTAGCATAACTCATTAGCATATGCCACACCCCCTGACATCACCAGAAGGGTGTCAGAAGGCAACACCCACTGCTCAGGCTCCACTGGACTGTTTTGGATTGCTAGCTATTGGGGGGGCGGTGCAGATCTGTCCTCGCAGAGGAAGGAGAGCTTGTACCTGAATAAAACTTGGTCTTAAAGGTGCCACTGGACTGTTTTGGGCAGAGGGGGGAGGTCTGCAGCTTACCTGGCTGCTTCTTTCACTGATTGAGGGCTGCTGGGAGCAGGGGGTGGGGGCTTGTTGCATGTGCCCGCCCCCTGGGCTCTTTACTGCCGGAGCTCCGCTCCTGTACGCTCCGGCAGGAAATGACCCCTGGTTGTCACTGTTGTGAGATTGCAAATGTTTTCCTCCCTTTCTTGGAATCTGAGAACTCAGGGTCTCCAGCAGACTGGCACGATATTCAAACGTTAGGGCTGCCAGCCTCCTGGTGGGGCTTGGAGATCCCCCCGAATTACAACTGATCTCCAAACTACGTAGATCGCTTATTTATCTGTTTGTTTATTTGCTATATATTCATTTTAAACACTGGTTCCACTTCTCCTGGAGAAACTGGCTGCTTTGGAAGCGACTGCTCGGCTTCCACACATGCTGAATAACGCACCTTTAATTCACGTTCAGTGCCCTTTGCAAGTGGATTTTACTGTGTGAAATGGCAAAAGCCACTTGCAAACGGTCACTGAAGTGGATTGGAACGGCATCGTTCAGCACGTGTGAAAACGTATACTCCTTTTGAGGAATTCTTGCAAGATGAACAGATTCCCCTGACGAAGCCGGTTGGCAAAACACGTAGGGGATTTGTTTTGAATTTTAACTGAGTAATAAAATACAGGGGGCATTTCCTGCGGGAGGGCACAGGAGCGGAGCTCTGGCTGTAAGGAGCCCAGGGGATGGGCACATGCAACAAGCCCCGCCTCCTGCTCTCCGCAGCCCTCAGTCAGACCACAAGGAGTAAGAAGCAGCCAAGTAAGTCACAGAGCCCCCCCATCCCACCTTCAGGTACAAGCTCTCCCTCCTCTGTGAGGATAGATCTGCACGTCCCCCGTCCCCCCCAATAGCTAGCAATCCAAAACAGTCCAGTGGAGCCCGAGTGGTGGGTGTTGCCTTCTGACACACTTCCGGTGATGTCAGGGGGCGTGGCATATGCAAATAAGTTATGCTAATGAGCTCCTGCACCTCTTTTTCTATGAAATGACTCGATAAAATATATTTTTACTTGAGCTTGCATTGTCAGCCTTGACCTTATTTTTCAATCATCTGCTTCAGAAGGTGGGTTGCATATCATTATACCCTACAGAGGTCCCTCCCGTCCCTAAATTCCACTCCCCCAGGGTCCACCCTCAAATCTTCAGGTGTTTCCAAACCCATAGTTGGCAACCCTAGAAAGTACTTCGTAACAAACTCAATGAATGTTGTACTTCATAGGGAGCTAACAGAACCGAGTTCACTGGAACAAATTTTCGCGCTTGGCGCTCGCTTAGGCCGCAGAATGATGCGGCAGTGATCAAAGGCACCCGTTTCGGCTGTGAGAGGATTACATTTTTCCAAGTTCCCCTACATTAGTAGGGACAGTGGGAAACTCTCATAGTGTGAAGACTGGATATCACACTGGAGAAGACCCTGATGCTGGGAAAGACTGAAGGTCAAAGAAGAAGGGGGCGGCAAAGGATGGGATGGTTAGACGGTGTTAGGTGTTATCGACGGGTCATTTCCTGCAGGAGCACACAGGAGCGGAGCTCCGGCAGTAAAGAGGCCAGGGGGTGGGCACATGCAACAAGCCCCGCCCCCTGCTCCCAGCAGCCCTCAGTCAGAGCAAGAAGCAGACAGGTAAGCTGCAGAGCCCCCTCCCCAAGCCCCCCGGTCCAAAATAGTCCAGTGGCACCTTTAAGAACAAGTTTTATTCAGGCTCAAGCTCTCCCTCCTCTGTGAGGGCAGATCTGCGCGTTGGCATAGGCAAAATAAGTTATGCTAATGCGTTATGCTAATTAGCTCCTGCACCTCTTTTTCTAAGAAATGACCCCTGGTTATCGATGCAACGAACATGAAATTAAGCAAACTCCGGAGGACGGCGGAAGACAGGAGGGCCTGGCGTGATGTGGTCCATGGGGTCGCGAAGAGTCGGACTCAACTGTGCGACTGAACAACAACACTATCACAGCGTGCAAATCTAGAATTTCTGATGTGCTAATTATATTTTAAAAACGCAGGGAGCTTTCCATGGAGGAGCATGAAGAATGAGGCCGCCCTCACCTACCTTCTGAAGTGGGACAGCCCGTTCTGCCATCTTAAATTTCTACCGCCTCATTTTGCTGTGTGTATTAGGACTGCCAGATCTGGGATGGAAAATCCCTGGAGATTTTGGGGGTGGAGTCTGGAAAGAGCGGAGTGTGGAGAGGGGAGGGATCTCAGCAGGATATGATGTCGTCGAGTCCACCGTCCAAAAGCAGCCATTTTCTCCCGGGGAGCTGATCTTGGTCGTCTGGAGATCAATTGTAACAGCAGGAGATCTCCAGGTGCCACCTGGAGGTTGGCAACATTAGCATGTAGACCAGGCCCTTGACAAATTTCACAAAGGATTAGAGGACTTCATGGAGGACAGGTCTGATCCATGGCTATTCATTGCAACAGGTAAATAGAACCTCCACGTTCAGAGGCAGTGTACCTCTTAAAATGGGACGCAAGGGACCTTGGGTAATTTGTCTTGGGCGATACTTCCGCTTACAGCCCGTTCCCCTCCCATATCTTTCAGCCACTTGGAAACTAGTAGAAGAGAGAGCAGAAGTACTGAAAATTGTCCATTGATTAGGCCACTGTGTTGATTGCCCTTCGATCGTTCCTAATGCGATTAAGGCCCCCGTGATTGCTAAGAATTCCCCGGGGTCCTGGCGGGCCGTTGCCTTCATTATTGCTAATTGGGAATGGTATGGGCAGAGGAGAGGCTGTGCCCTCAGGACATGGCATTCGGTGCATGTCGGGGTGGCAGATGGCCGCCAAGAAAGTCCCCCTCGCCCTCCACACGTCAATAAGCTTTTAAAAGTCATAGTTAAGTCTTGACCAGCGGGTCGATTCTGGATCTGAGCTCAATGAATCCGCCCGATCGAAAGGGCTCCAGTCCGCTTGCGTGGCTCAAGAGACGGACCTACGAGTTCTGATTGTCGGCCTCCTTCTCCTTCGGCGTCACTTGTGAGTTTCAGTTCAAGGTGCTGGTTATGACCTTTAGAGCCCTTTACGGCCTTGGTTTAAAATTAAAATTAAAAAACGCCTGCTCCTTGGGAGGAAAGCGATGGCGAACCTAAACAGCATGATAAAAAGTAGAGACATCACCCTGCCAACAAAAGTCCGCATGGTCAAAGCAATGGTATTCCCAGTAGTCATGTATGGCTGCGAGAGTTGGACTATAAGGAAGGCCGAATGCCGAAGAATAGATTCTTTTGAACTATGGTGCTGGAGAAGACTCTTGAGAGTCCCTTGGACTGCAAAAAGATCAAATCAGTCAATCCTAAAAGAAATCAACCCTGACTGTTCCCTGGAAGGCCAGATAATGAAGCTGAAGCTCAAATACTTTGGCCACCAAATGAGAAGGGAGCACTCCCTGGAGAAGACCCTGATGCTGGGAAAGACTGAAGGTCAAAGAAGACGGGGACGGCAAAGGATGAGATGGTTAGACAGTGTCATAGATGCAACGAACATGAAGTTGAGCAAACTTCAGAGGACGGCGGAAGACAGGAAGGCCTGGCGTGATCTGGTCCATGGGGTTGCGAAGAGTCGGACTCTTCGACTGAACAACCAAAACGGCCTTGGAACCACATCGCGAAAGGAATGTGTCTCCTGGCATGTCCCCATGATAGGGCTGCCAACTTCAGGTTGTGAAATTCCTGGAGATTTGGGGGATAGAGCCTGGGGAGGGTGTGGTTTGGGAAGGGGAGGGACCTTGGCTGGGTATAATGCCGTGGATGCCACTCTCTCAGGCAGCCATTTTCTCTGGGGGAACTGACCTCTGTGGTCTGGAGATCAGCTGTAATTCCGGGAGATCTCCCAGGGTTGCCACCTTCCAGGTTGTACCTGGAGACCTCCCACTCAGATCAGTTCCCCTGGAGGATTCCACCTATTAATCATTGGCTGTCTAAAGAAGTATTCATCTGTCCTTGTACCCTCCGTTGAGCAAGGAACACCAAGTCACGCTTCACCCGTGTTGTGTCCATGAAGGCTGTCCCCACCGGCTTGGCAGATGTAGTCTCTGCAAGGTACTGGGAGCTCAGCACCGAGATTGGACCTGAGTCAGTGACGGGCTGTGATGTCACAGGATGACCTCAGAGTGGAGGTTCTAGAATCCAGAAGTACTGCCGCCTCTGGGTGGGACGTGTTTGGTGGGTGTGGCCTGACCTGACTGAGAACGTTGTTGGGACCCTGGAGAGGCTCAAGCAGGCAAAGGTAGGAGCCACAACCTCTTAGTCTCCGCCGCAAGGCTTCTGTAGATGGAAACACAGCACCCTGGATGAAAAGACGAGTCCCGAGTCATCTCTGCAGTTTAGCTATCTAGGCTAAACTGAAATTGGCTTGGGTGGCTCCCATCGGAGATAAACTGGTAGGCCAAGCTGACCATACCCAACACTTTGTGCCGAAGTACGCAGCTGCACATTGAGACATTAACCATTCCCCCATGAGGGCCAAAATGAGGTTTTGGGGAAAGAACTCGGGGAGGGAAAGAAAAGCGTTTAAACATGCCTGTGGCTGAGTTTCCCTCCCTCCCCGAGTCTCTTCACAACAGTGGGGAGGCTCAGCAAGGGAAGGAGGCATGTGGCGGGCAGGCTGAGAAGCCAAAGGCAGCCAGGGAAACACCCCTGGGCTCCCTGACTTCCCTTCTCCAGCTACCCTGGGGCCGCTAGAGAAGGGAAGGCAGAGAGGGGAGGCTTTCCCTGGTCAGTTTCACTCCCATGGCCTGTCTGTTGTTCGGTTTAAATGGCTTAAACCTAACAGCTGACTGGCGGGGAGTGAAATCCACTGGGAAAGTTGCAGGGGCTTCCAGAGGGAGAGAAGAAGAGAAGAGAGTGGAGCGGCTTACAATCCACTTTCCCTTCTCCTCCCCACAACAGACCCCCTGTGAGGTAGGCCTACCTAAGGGACCGCCTCTCGCCGTACATTGCCCCAAGAGCACTGCAATCGGGGAACTTCCATCGCCTGGAGGTTCCAGGCCCCCGGGAAGTGAAGCTGGCCCAAACCAGGGCTAGGGCATTCTCGGTGGCGGCTCCCACCTGGTGGAATGAGCTCCCGGAGGAGATCCGGGCCCTGCAGGACCTAGTGCAGTTCCGCAGGGCCTGCAAGACGGAGCTCTTCTGCCAGGCCTTTGAGGGGGAGCCGCCGCCG
>NW_015169901.1:33651-53395 GCF_001447785.1 Gekko japonicus | reverse complement strand
CTGCGGCAGCTCTTCACGGCGGGGAGGGGGAGATCGCCGCCCCATCCAGTGCCCGCCACCCCATCCAGGGCCCTACACTCTAGGCGAATGCCTAGTTCGCCTAGCGGGTGAGCCAGCCCTGGGCACCACGTGGGGACCCCTGCTCTACCACGATAACCTTTTCCTCGACAAGACGTATCTGTCAATCCTTGGCTGGCCTCTGAGTGCCCCCGCCCGGCAGACATAATCAACCTGAAAAGTTCCCCTCTTCCTATTTCTTTGTGACAGGGACAGCAAGAGCAGGCCTCGGGGCAGAGATGAAAGTTCTTCCGCTGCTGCCCGTGATCGCCTGTCTTCTTGTCAAAGCCCGGGGCAAGATCTTCAGTCGCTGCGAGCTGGTCTTGAGGCTGGAACATTCGGGATTGGAAGGGTTCCAGGGCTACAGCTTGGCTGACTGTGAGTGGCACACCTCTGGAGGGGGGTCAGTCTGTTTGTTGGTCTGTGTGGGTAGGAAACCGGCTTAATTCGAACTGGCCCGAGCAGCCCGTGTGAGGCTTCCACAGAACAAGAGGAGGTGGAAGCAGAAATGAATGAAGCTCCAGATGGCGAGTTTTTTTATATAGCCAGGTTCTCTGTCTGGTTGCGGAAAACGGTGCTTCATGTGTACAAAACTGTACGTGAGAGTCCATGGGAGGGGCTCAGGTTCAGTGGAAGAGCCTCTGCTTTGCATGCAGAAGGTCCCAGGTTCGGTCCCCCACATCTCCAGTTAAAAGGACCAGCCAGTAGGTGATGTGAAAGGCCTCTGCCTGAGACACTGGAAAGCTGCTGCCCATCTGAGTAGTCGAAGAAGTAGAGATTAGATTTACACCCCGCCCTTCACTACCCGAAGGAGTCTCAGAGCGGCTTACGATCTCCTTCCCTTTCCCCTCCCTACAACAGACACCGTGTGAAGTAGGTGGGGCTGAGAGAGCTCTTATAAGGACTGCCCTTGAGAGAACAGCTCTGAAAGAACTTGTGACTGACCCAAGGTCACACCAGCAGCTGCATGTGGAGGAGCGGGGCATCGAACCTGGTTCTCCCAGATTAGAGTCCGCGCTTTCTAACCACTACACCAAACCGGCTTTCCGTAGACATCACTGACTTTGATGGACTAAAGGTCTGATTCAGTACAAGGCAGCTTCATGTGTCGATGTACTACCTAGCAGCCAATGGCTATAACTACACGTGATGGTTTCTTCCTTGCTTGTGTTATACGGCTTTCCCCCCCTTTTCCAAATTCAGCAGCCAGGATTCCTTATCAAGGGGGAGAATGGTTTCCTTCGCTGCCATTTTCTTGCTGGGAAAAGCCACTCCGAACTGCTGTTGCCACCCACTAGGGGAGAGATGCCTTGACCTGGATGGTCCAGGCCAGGGCTTTTTTTTGTAGAAAAAGCCCAGCAGGAACTCATTAGCATAACAGGCCACACCCACCAGCAGAAACTCATTAGCATAGTAGGCCACACCCCCAACAGCAAAGCACATTAGCATATTAGGCCACACCCCCATGTCACCAGAAGTGTGGTCATCCAACCACGCCCACCTTTTGCTTCTTATTCTGTTTACCTTGTCAAAACCCAGGGCTTTTTTTGTAGCAGGAACTCCTTTGCACGTTAGGCCACACACCCCTAATGTAGCCAATCCTAATGCGTTTCTGCTGTTGGGTGTGGCCTATTATGCTCATGAGTTCCTACTGGGCGTGGCCAACTCAGGAGCCAGCCCGAACTCCGTTCCTGTGCGTTCCTGCCCAAAAATAGCCCTGGTCCAAGCTAGACCGAATCTTGTCAGATCTCAGAAGCTATGCAGGGGTCAGCCTTAGTTAGCACATGGATGGGAGCAGGGCTTTTTTGGGGGGTGGGGGAAGAGATGCCAGAACCCTCAAGAGGGAAACGAAGCTTTCAGTCCGCATACTGAAAACTCATGAACTTTTAAACATTTTTAAAGAGGATTTTGTCTTAGAGGTTCTGGAACAACGTTCCGGCGCATTCCGCCAGGGGAAAAAAAAAAGCCCTGGGTGGGAGACCACCAAGGAAGCCCAGGGTTGCAACACAGAGGCAGGCCATGGCAAAGCACCCCTGTTCCTTCTTGCAATAGAAACCCTACGGGGGTCTGTAGAAGTTGGCTGTGACTTGGTGGCGGGGTGGGGGGGAGGGAGAAACAGGGGAGCCAGTAAGTTTTTCCCCAGCAGGAGCAACAGCCTCTTATGGCTTTTTCTGGTGAGAAAATGGCAGGGGAGGAAAGATGCAGGGGTCATTTCCTGTGGGAGCGCACAGGAGCGGAGCTCCGGCATTAAGGAGCCCAGGGGGCGGGAACATGTGACAAGCCCCACCCCCTGCTTCCAGCAGCCCTCAGTCGGGCCATGAGGAGAAATAAACAGCCAGGTAAGTTGCAGAGGTGCCCCCCCCCCCGGCCGGCTTCAGGTACAACCTCTCCCTCCTATGTGAGGTGTCAGAACCCACAGCCAACAACGGAGTACACACTTTCAAGAAAGGTTATACTTTTATTGAAGAGCTATAGATGCATTAACGTAGTCACTGTTAAGAATGGCAGTTGTCCCTTGGACATAATAAGATATAGGGCATTCGTATGCACCCCCCCCCCACTGCGCTGGCCAATTAGGCACCCTCCCGCACAGGGGCTAAAACCAGCAAACTGTTTCTAGGCGAAGCTCAGAACTGTCCGGCTCCCACGGCTGCCTGGAAAGGCAGACAACACACACTCCCACCTGCACTTCATTATAGATAAGCGTTTCGGCACAAAGCATAGATAGGAACGCGAACGCAATTTACACAGACTTTGACTGAGCATCCCAACCCCCATGGCAGCATAGCTGACATACTGCCCTCTCGAAAATCAACTTCTCCCGCCTATTCTGGGAGTTCTCCCGCCCATTTCGGGAGGTCTCCAGGTCATTCCCCCCCTCCCCATAGCTAGCAAACGAAAACAGTCCAGTGGCACCGTTAAGACCAAGTTTTATTCGGGTATAAGCTCTCCCTCCTCTGCTAGGGCAGATCTGC
The DNA here is from genome assembly GCF_001447785.1 of Gekko japonicus. NCBI lineage: Eukaryota > Metazoa > Chordata > Lepidosauria > Squamata > Gekkonidae > Gekko > Gekko japonicus. The sequence continues at coordinate 50,363 of NW_015169901.1, read as the reverse complement.
ACGCCCCCCCCAATAGCTAGCAATCCGAAATAGTCCAGTGGAGCCTGAGTGGTGGGTGTTGCCTTCTGACACACTTCCAGTATGCAAATAAGACATTCGCATATGCAAATAAGCTATGCTAATAAGTGATGCTAATGAGCACCTGCACCGCTTTTTCTACGAAATGATCCCTGGACACGGGAAGCTAGTAAAGAGTGAAAGAACATAAGTAGAGCCCTGCTGGATCAGGCCAGTGGTCCAAGTAGTCCAGCATGCTGTTTCACGCAGCCGCCAACCAGTTGCCCTGGAGAGCCCAAACAATCAGGGCACAGAGGCTGAGGCCCATTCCTGAAGCTGCCTCCCAGCGCTGATATTCAGGTTTGCTGCCTCTGAATATGGAGGTTCCCTTAATTCACCATGGCTAGTAGCCATTGATGGATCCGTCTAACCCTCTTTTAAAGCTGTCTGTGCTTGTGGCCATCACTACTTCCACGGGCAGCAGGGTTGCCAACTCTGGGTTGGGAAATTCCTGGATATTTGGGGAGGGCGGGGTTTGGCGAGGGGAGGGACCTCAGATGGGTGTAATGCCATAGAGTCCGTCTTCTAAACCAGCCATTTTCTCCAGGGCAGCCGGTCTCCGTCGTCCGGAGGCCAGTTGCAATTCTGGCAGTGAATTCCACGGTTCGATTACTCGTTGAGTACAAAAGTACTTCCTTTTTATCGTCCAGAACCTATTTACCAAACAATCCCATCGGGTGCCCACCCATCCTAGTATTAAGGGAAAGGGAGAAAAGATTGGATTTATACCCCGCCCTTCACTACCCAAAGGTGTCTCAGAGCGGCTGACAATCTCCTTTCCCTCCCCCTCCCCACAACAGACACCCTGTGAGGTAGAAGAAGAAGAAGAGATTGGATTTATACCCTGCCCTTCACTACCAAAAGGTGTCTCAGAGCGGCTCACAAACTCCTTTCCCTTCCCCTCCCCGCAACAGACACCCTGTGAGGAAAAAGAAGAAGAAGAAGAGATTGGATTTATACCCCGCCCTTCACTACCCAAAGGTGTCTCAGAGCGGCTTACAAACGCCTTTCCCTCCCCCTCCCCACAACAGACACCCTGTGAGGTAAAAGAAGAAGAAGAGATTAGATTTATACCCCGCCCTTCACTACCAAAAGGAGTCTCAGGGCGGCTTACAAATTCCTTTCCCTCCCCCTCCCCACAACAGACACCCTGTGAAGTAGGTGGGACTGAGAGAGCTCTTGACAGAAACTGCTCTTTTTTCAAGAACAGATCTTATCAGAACTACGGCTTGCCCGAGGGCCATCCAGCCAGGTGCAAGGGGAGGAGTGGGGAATCAAACCCGGTTCTCCCAGATTAGAGTCCGCGCATTTAACCACTACGCCAAACTGACTGAGGTCAACGGACTTAGAATGGCATAACTCTGTTTAGGATTGTGCCATAGGTGGCCTTACGTGAGTGACTCTCTCTTCTGTTAGATTCACTGGTATACTAAGCCAGTAATTTCTGTCTTATTTAGGAGAGTGCACAAGGGCCACACACAGCACTAGCTTCTTTGTTCTGTATGTGCTAGCAAAGTTACAGAAGGGCCACTTGTCAGTTTCAAGCTAATAATCCTTAATTCAAGAAACCACATTCTAGATAGTGCAGGTTGAGAGATAGGGGTAGGATCTAGTCTAACTAGCTGTATGTATGCGGATGCAGAATGCATCTGCATCCATGGTGCCAAAGATGGAGAGAAGCATGCTCCTTCTTTGTGTGAGTGTGAGAGAGAAGGGAGAATGGAAAGAAGGAAGCAATTCCCTGAGAGTATCAGTCTACACATCAAAGGGACAGAGGCAGAAGAGTTAACAGGAAAGATGCTCAGAGTTTGCCCGTCTATCTATCTGTCTTGTAACCTCCCTCTGGAGGGAGTGTTTAGCCCTTCTCTTTCGACATCTTCCAGCATCAATTCTCCTCTCTGCTTGGCAATCTGGTGATAACAATTCGAATCTGAACAACTGCGTTGTAAAGATCACCAAGAGAACAAACGTGAGATGCATGGAGAACACCAACAAATAAAGCTAAGCTTTAGGGAGAATACAGTATCCCCCTATCTAGTAGTACACTGGCTGTCTCCTGTGTGGATCATGAAAGTTGCAGGCCAGGTTTTGAGACTGCTCAGATGCAAGGAAAATGTGACCTTATAAATGAACCAAAAGAAGAAGAAGAAAAGATTTTAAATGGCCTGATGAAGATTGAAAATATTGCAGAAGTGAGGGTATGTCGAGAATACCTAAGTGTCAATTGACGGGGAAAGGGGAAAAACGCAGAAGGGAATGAATTTGCTCAAGGCCATTGAAGCTGGAGGGGCAGATTTCGGGGGGAGGGAAGAGATTTCCCAAATCCCCGCCCCCCCAGGCTATTGGCTTTTTATTACAACTCCTTGGTTGCTTGAAGCATATTGATGCTTTTAGTTTTACCAAGGGAACATGTAATTCAAAGCAATAGAAGGATGTTTGCTCGCTCGCCACGCTGCCAGAACACACAAGTAGATATTGTAACGCAGGGAAACGTGCAGAGCTGTGGCAAAATGCGAAAGATGCGGAAGATGGCATTCGCATAAAGAAGTGCTCTGACAACATCGGTGCAACCTGTGGGAGATCTGCCACAGGAGGGTATTTTTGGCAGGAATTAAAGTGTACCTTGCAGTAAAGCTCCCCCTCGTCAAAGGAAAGCTGGAAAGAATTGCTTTTGGTTATACAGGGTAGGATTTGAGATTTTCCTCACCTCTGGTCCTGTTTGTATTTTTTATCCACCCATTTGCCTCAACAATACCGTCCAAACTCCAGGCAGAGAAAATCTGGGAACAATCAACATTTTTTTAAAAAATGTTATTATAACTTATTTCTCTAGGCTAGGGGTCTCCAACACAGTTCCTATGGGCACTGGGGTTGCCAGGTCTGATGTCCGTGCTGGCGGGGGGTGGGAGGGAAATTTCCGGGAGTGGGGTGGAGCGATGCGACACGCTGACATCACACAGGAGTGACATCATAGCGTCAGTGATGTCACACGGCAACACACTCATTTTTGGGCAAAACTTTGTGGTAAAATCGGCAGCTCTCGTTTTTGGGCAAAACTCTGTGGTAAAATCGGCATCAAACCATAGAGTTTTGCCCCAAACCTGGAGCATTGCCGCACAGTGTCCCTGACACGGTGATGTCACTTCTGTGTGTCAGCATGTCGGGGATGTTGCATGGTGACATTGCTGTTTAGGGGCGGGTTTTTCCCCACTGGCCGGCTGGCCACTGGTAGGCGGAAGCCCCCAAAACCAGGGCATCCCCCACTTGAAACTGGGGAATGGCGACTCTAATGGGCATCATGGTGCCCACTGACACCTTTCCTGGTGCCCACCAAATGTTTTTAGGAAATGGGTGGGGTCCAAGTGGGGCTTTTGCCCAAAAAGGCTTCTGATAGCCTCTGGAGATCTGCTTGGCTGTGCGTATTTGCTTTTGGCAGCTGCTGCCACCACAGCACAAGGATCTTCACTGTGTGACTGAGGGTAAGCTGCGGCAGCCATTTTGAGGCTGGCCACCACCTCCTGTGGCAGCCATTTTGTGGCTGTGCTTGCCACCCTGTATCAGAATTCCAAAGGTGCTTGCAGGCTCAAGAAGTTTGGGGAACCCTGCCCTAGGCAATCACAAGGGCAGAAACGTTTTGTCAGACAGAGATTAAGAATCATGAGGGGTTTATTCGGGGCAGTTCCCCCCCCTCTGTGTAGGGTTGCCAAGTGTTACTTACCTCCGCAGTGGGGGACTCCCGGGTGGATCCCGGTGCGCGCGTGCCGCACCAGGAAGTGACATTATGACACCGGGCACACTGGGGGCGGGGCCACGGCAATCCGAGGGGAAACCCCTCGGTCGTGGCCCTGCCCCCAGCGTGCCCGGCGTCATAACATCACTTCCTGGTGACGCGCACGCCGGGGTGGGGTTCTCCTCGGGGCCCGATCTGCTGGCGCTGGGGAACGGGCCTCTGGGGCGGGGGTTTCCCCACCCCCGGGGGGACTTGGCAGCCCTACCTCTGTGCATGCAGTTCTTCCTCCCCCATGTGCTGTCAGAAATTCTGCTTTTGCATGCTGAATCCAGAACATAACCCACAAATCCAAAGAGCCCTCTCCAAACCCAAATTCCAGTCCTGGTTCCTCTTTGTACCGTATACTTCAGTCCTATGCGCCTGAAAAAAATTCCAGCTGCCCAATTGCTACTGTTTATAAATCTGGACTTGGGCAAACTGGATCAATGGGAGATGTGTGGCTCAGTGGAAGAGCATCTGCTGATTTGCAGAAGATCCCTGGTTCAATCCCTGGCATCTCCAGGTAAAAGGATCAGATACTAGGGGTATGTGAGACCCTGGAGAGCTGCTGCCAGTCTGAGTAGACAATACTGACTTTGATGGACCGAGGGTCTGATTCAGTAGAAGGCCGCTTCATGTGTTCATCATGTGTCACGAAGCATTTTATGCGGGACATATCTCATAGCTGGCATATTCTGTTGTTCATCTTCTCACTGAAATCAGTTCTGAGCTCTAGCATAGGAGTCCCCAACACTTTTGAGCCTGTGGGCAACTTTGGATTTTTTACAGGGGTGGTGAGCCCCACCCCCCAAAATGGCTGCCACGGGATGTGGAGCCAAACTCAAAATGGCTGCCACAGGAGGCTGCAGCCTAACCCAAAATGGCTGCCACAGGAGGCCACAGCCTATATTGCCTTCCTTGCTTTGCAAAACAATCACAAAAGTGTGTGTGTGTGTGAGAAAGAGAGAAATGAAGGCAAGCCCAAAGGGGAAGGGGGAGGTAGAAAGAGAACAGGGAATAATAAGAAACAAAGGAAAGCCAGGGAGAGGCAGAAAGGGAGAAAGAGACTGGGGCGTAAAAAGAAGGAAAGCCTGAAGGGAGAAAAACCTTGATCCTCCAGTGGGTACGGCTGTTATTGTAGCTGAGAAAACCCCTTTTGTTTGAATGAGAGCAGCCAATAACAATCTGAACCTTACAAAGGCCCCACCCACTTTCTGAAAGGTACAGCAGGCACCAGGAGAAGTGCTGGTGGGCACCATGTTGGGGAACCCTGCTCTAGCATGTACATTTAACCTGTGGGACTGATCTCTCCCCTTAGGGATCTGCCTGGCATACTTTGCGAGTGACTTTGATACAGCTAAAGTGACACACAATTCAGATGGCAGTTCTGAATACGGCATCTTCCAGATCAACAGTCGTCTCTGGTGTTCTGACCACCACAGTACCACAAAGGACCTGTGTGATATATCGTGCCGTGGTATGCATTTCTGCCAGCAGACAGCTGCAGTTACCTGAACCCATCCCACTGGGCACAGCAATCCTGAAGTCTAGCCTGCCAGTCCAGTGATAGGCAATTGACTGGGACAACCTGTGTGGGTCCTCCACCCGTGGGGCTTCATTCTCTAGAACAGAGGTGTCAAACTTATTTGTTGTGAGGGCCAGATCTGACATAAAAGTTACTTTGTCAGGCCGGGCCGTGTATGCCATAAAATGAAATGCCAGGTACTGGAGATATAAACTTTATAAATGACACAGGCAAGCCCGGTTAACAATATTATATTTTACTCAAAATACAAACGAAAGGAATTGATTAAATCATATGCAAGACTAGATTTCCCCCAAGGAATACCATATCCACCCCCTAGCCATTTCTTTTCATTTCTTGACAGCTTCGACCACAAACATCTCTCCGTGCGCTCCCAGATGCCCCCCCCCCAATCAGTTTCCTACCTTCCCTCTCTCTCTCACCAGTTGCTTGCGGGCTGGATAAGAGCCCTGGATGGGCCGGTTCCAGCCCCCTGGCCGCATGTTTGACACCCCTGCTCTAGAATATGATGCTTCACACCTCAGTCCATTCAATGCACACCTCAAGTGTTCAGTCCATTCAATGCAAATTGCAGCCTCAATTTGTCCTGGGTTGTGCGGAGAAGAGAGGGGAGGTTTAATCCTTCAACCCCCACTCAATTTCACTATTTGAAACTTGAGATACTTGGTTAATATAGCAGAGTCCTAGAAGTGTGGTACTGAGTGCAGTAAATAAATCTCCCAAGAAGTATACTGCAAAAAAGGGAAACTTACATCCGTTCAAGTCGATCTAGTTCACATTCATGTTGCAGTGAAAAGGAGAGAAAAGAGCCTAATCGAAATAGTGCCTTTTCTATCACAAATGGCCAGCTCGTCCAGCATCCTGTATGATTTGATTTGATTTATTGATTTATACCCTGTCCTCCCCTGTGTGGGAGTATGAGGGCATTGTCTCCACAGGAGAGACCTGCGGAGACATGTGTCTCCATGGAAGGCCATGTTGAGAGAGGGAGAGGACAAAGGGGGAGAGAGAGAGAGAGAGAGAAGGGGACAGAGGGCATCCCATTAAAAAGATAACATCTGTACACACTTAGAGTGATGTAGCGCCCCCCTCCCCCCATGCCCAGGCATGCTGTCCCTCACTCTAACAAAAACTGGGGCTCTTTGTTTTACTAGCATATTCATGGGGAGGAAATTAATGTCAAAGGACTAGTCTTCCCTCTTTTAAAGTGCTAACAACAGAGCAGGTAGAGTTCCCAAATCCCCCCGAGGGGGCGGATTTCCCCCCGCTTTCAAGGCCCGATTTCCACCCCGCGCGGAATCGGGCCCGGGGGAAACCCCACCCCGTGTGCGCGTCACCCGGAAGTGACGTCGTACGCTGGGGGGGGACACGCCATTTGAGGGGAAAACTCGTTTTCCCCTCAAATGGCGTGGCCCCGCCCCCAGCGTGCGACGTCACTTCCGGGTGATGCGCACGCAGTGCGCGCGCACGATTTAGACGCCGGCCGGGAGCCCCCCGCTCCCGGCCAAAATCCATTTGGCAACCCCAAGAGCAGGGGAGTCAGTTTTGAATAGTGAAGGTGAAGGGTTAAATCCTTTCTCCCTTCCCTCCATACCTGGGGCAAACTGAGGCAGACAGCTCATTTGTTTGAGCCCTAAGTCTCCTGATAATGGGCTGAAATGAGGCAGCCACACTTAGTTAGTGGCTGTCACCTGGTTAAAGAGGTTTAAGTCAGTCAAGTGTCTGAGCTTTAACCGATTAGTTATTTAGACCAATACACAGGTGTAACATTAAAATTTTTGAGAAAGAAAAACTTGTTTTCCGATTATACATATGCCTCTGTTGGCACTATCTTAGAAGTAGCCTTCTTTCCTTCCTGTGAGAAAGGAGGATTGGTTGACAGAGCAGGGAGTGGATTACAAAGGTAGAAGCTGATGGCGTAAAAGCAAGGCGATGTGTACGAGAAACACGACAATAGACTCCCGTCCTTTAATCTGGATCTAACCCATTGTAACATGTAATGGGTAGCAATGCCTCCAATGGCCGCCAGAGACTTTGTTATCAGGCTCTTTCAGCCAATCACAACCCATCCGCCCTCTTGTGACATCAGGGCCGATCAGCCAGTCCTCGCAAGAGGATTCATCGCCATCGCCTCCAGCAACCAATCTCTTTAGTTCATGACAGTGCAACCTTCCAGAGGGGCGGCCATGTTGTTTCGGTAGCCAAGAAAACAAACACCCAGGGGTCTTGTGGCATCAGAAGGCAGGGTTGCCAATCTCCAGGTGGTGGCTGGGGATCTCCCACTATTACCTCTATCCTCCAGGGCGACAGAGGTCAGTTCGCTTGGAGAAAATGGCCACTTTGGAAGGTGGACTTGACGGTGTCCTACCCCACTGAAGTCCCTCCCCTCCCTAAACCCCTCCCTCCTCAGGCTCCACCCCAAAAATCTCCAGGTATTTCCCAACCGAGAGCTGGCAACCCTATCTGAAGGGCTAGGTTGTGGTTGCATAAAAGTCCCCAGATTTCCCCCCATGAATTATTTTCTTCTGGAATAAAAACCTATTCATCTTTAAGTGCCCCCAAGATTCCCGTTTATTTGTTTTTACTCCAGTGTCCAGTTCTTAACCTTGATATTTTCTCTGTCCCCACTAGATTTGCTCACTGATGACATCACTGATGACATCGATTGTATCAAGAAAGTTGTGCTGGACTCAGAAGGTTTGGATGCCTGGTAAGGGGGGGCAAGTTTGCTTTCCCACAGCCTTAAGAACATCAGAAGAGCCCTGCTGGATCAGAGCAGTGGTCCATCTAGTCCAGCATACTGTCCCACACAGTGGCCAACCAGTTCCTCTGGAGGGCCAACAAGAGGGCATAGAGGCCGAGCATCCTGTCTCACACAGTGGCCAACCAGTTCCTCTGGAGGGCCAACAACAGAGCATAGCGGCCAAGGCCTTCCCCTGATGTTGCCTCCTGGCTCTTGGATTCAGAGGATTAGTACCTCTGAATGTGGAAGTTCCCCGCAGTCACCATGGCTAGTAGCCATTGATAGATTTCTCCTCCATGAAACTATCTAATCCCCCTTTAAAGCTGTTTATTCCCATGGCTATCACTACAGTTTGGTGTAGTGGTTAAGTGCACGGACTCTAATCTGGGAGAACCAGGTTTGATTCGCCGCTCCTCCACTTGAACCTGCTGGATGACCTTGGGCAAGCCGCAGTTCTGGCACAGCTGTTCTCGAAAAAGAGCAGTTCCTGTCAGAGCTCTCTCAGCCCCACCTACCTCACAGGGTGTCTGTGGTGGGGAGGGGAAGGGAAAGGAGTTTGTAAGCCGCTCTGAGACTCCGAGTGAAGGGTGGAGTATAAATCCAATCTCCTCTTCTTCTTCTTCTACATCCTTTTAATCACTCTCTGTGTAAATTACTATTTCCTTCTGTCCCTCCTGAGCCTACCGCCCATCAGCTTCATTGGATGCCCTCGAGTTCCGTCATCTTGGGAGAGGGAGAAAAATGCCTGTTTGTCAACTCGTTCCACCCCATGCCTAATTTTATAAGCCACTATCATGTCGTATCACGGCCCTCGCCTGTGAGTTGCATCCTAGCCTTCCCTGTCTCATCCACGAATACATGAAGCTGCCTTCACGAGTTTTTTGGAACGCCGTCTCGTTTATTAGGGAATCTGGAATGGTTTTTAAAATGATTGACGTACACTAGTATTTTGTATGTTGTAACCCACCCTGAGCCCACCTGTGGGGAGGTTGGGATAGAAATAAACAAATAATTATACTGATTCATACCCTTGGTCCACCATGATCATCCATCTGTTCAGACTGGCAGTAGCTCTCCAGGATCTCAGGCAGAGGTCTTTCACATCACCTACATACAGAGCAGAGGTCCATCAGTGGCTATTAGCCACAATATGGCTGCGAGAGTGGGACTATAAGGAAGGCCGAGCGCCGAATAATAGATTCTTTTGAACTGTGGTGCTGGAGAAGACTCTTGAGAGTCCCTTGGACTGCAAGATCAAATCAGTCAATCCTAAAAGAAATCAACCCTGACTGTTCCCTGGAAGGCCAGATAATGAAACTGAAGCTCAAATACTTTGGCCACTCACTGGAGAAGACCCTGATGCTGGGAAAGATTGAAGGTCGAAGAAGACGGGGACGGCAAAGGATGAGACGGTTAGACAGTGTCATAGATGCAACGAACATGGAATTGAGCAAACTTCAGAGGATGGCGGAAGACAGGAGGGCCTGGCGGGATCTGGTCCATGGGGTTGCGAAGAGTAGGACTCGACTGTGCAATTGAACAAAAAAAATAGATAGGGACTCTCTGGGGCACATGATGCTCTGTCTTCTTGGTGCTTGGGGGGGGGGGCAACAGTAGGAGTGCTCTTAGTGTCCTGGCCCCACTGCTGGACCTCCTGATGGCCCCTGGTATTTTTGGCCACCGTGTGACACAGAGTGTTGGACTGGATGGGCCATTGGCCTGATCCAGCTTGGGCTTCTCTCACGTTCTTATGTACTGCCTGGTCCTTTTTGCCAGAGGTGCCAGGGATTGAACCTGGGACCGTCCGCATGCTAAGCAGAGGCTCTACCTCTGAGCCAAAGCGCCATCCATCCCATGCCATCCAGACATGTCTCCATTCACCCGTCCTCCGCTTTAAGTGCCAGCATTCCATCTTCCAGTTTGGAGCCTTGTGTGTGTGGCGGTGTGGGGTAGATACTACCTCACAGGAGGGGAGATACTAGTGACTGGCTGTCCCCCCCATTAGTCCTCAAGTGGAGCGATCTTTTGGAGATGTACCGGCACCAATTGTGTGGATCCCTTAACAGCTGTGTGCTGAAATCTGGAACTGGAATCCTAGAATCATAGAGTTGGAAGGGCCCTCCAGGGTCATCTAGTCCAGCCCCCTGCACAATGCAGGAAATTCACAAATACCCCCACACACATGCCCCCCCAGTGACCCCTGTTCCATGCCCAGAAGATGGCAAAAAACCTCCAGGATCCCCGGCCAAACTGGCCTGGAGAAGAGTTGCTTCCTGACCCCAAAGTGACCAAATCAGACCCTTGGTCCACCAAGATCATCCATCTGTTCAGACTGGCAGTAGCTCTCCAGGGTCTCAGGCGGAGGTCTTTCACATCACCTACATACGGAGCAGAGGTCCATCCGTGGCTATTAGCCACAAGGTATAGATAGGAACTTTCAGTCTGGGGCAAGGGATGCTCTGTGTTCTTGGTGCTTGGGGGGGGGAAGAGTGGGAGTGCTCCTAGTGTCCTGGCCCCACTGCTGGACCTCCTGATGGCCCCTGGTATTTTTGACCACCGTGTGACACAGAGTGTTGGACTGGATGGGCCAATGGCCTGATCCAGCATGGGCTTCTCTTACGTTCTTATGTACCACCTGGTCCTTTTTGCCGGAGGTGCCAGGGATTGAACCTGGGACCGTCCGCATGCTAAGCAGAGGCTCTACCTCTGAGCCACAGCGCCATCCATCCCATGCCATCCTGACATGTCACCATCCACCCGTTCTTCGCTTTAAGTGCCAGCATTCCATCTTCCGAAGAATAGATTCTTTTGAAGTATGGTGCTGGAGAAGACTCTTGAGAGTCCCTTGGACTGCAAGGAGATCAAATCAGTCAATCCTAAAAGAAATCAACCCTGACTGTTCCCTGGAAGGCTAGATAATGAAACTGAAGCTCAAATACTTTGGCCACCCAATGAGAAGGGAGCACTCCCTGGAGAAGACCCTGATGCTGGGAAAGACTGAAGGTCAAAGAAGACGGGGACGGCAAAGGATGAGATGGTTAGACAGTGTCATAGATGCAGCAAACATGAAAATTGAGCCAACTTCAGAGGACGGCGGAAGACAGGAGGGCTGTGTGCTGAAATCTGGAACTAGAATCCTAGAATCATAGAGTTGGAAGGGACCTCCAGGGTCATCTAGTCCAGCCCCCTGCACAATGCAGGAAATTCACAAATACCTCCCCCCCCACACGCCCCCCAGTGACCCCTGCTCCCTGCCCCGAAGATGGCAAAAAACCTCCAGGATCCCCGGCCAAACTGGCCTGGAGACGAGTTGCTTCCTGACCCCAAAGTGGCAGTCAAGCATTTCCCTGGGTGTGTAAGGAAGGGCCACGAGAACTAAGCCCTGAGGCAACCCTTCCTGCCCTCCCCTCTCGTGATCTGCCCGAGTTCACGGAATCCGCAATGCTGTCAGGTGGCCATCTAGCTTCTGTCTGAAAACCTCCAAAGAAGGAGAGCCCCACTCCAGCTTGTGGGAAAATGCTGTCGTGTTGCAGCTGACGTATGGCAACCCGGAAGGGTTTTCAAGGCAAGAGACAGTCAGAGCTGGTGTGCCCTTGCCTGCCTCTGCATAGCAACTCTGGACTTCCTTGGTGGTCTCCCATCCAAGTACTAACCAGGGCTAGGTTTGCCAGGTCCCCCTTGGCCACCAGTGGGGAAGCTGGGTTGCCAGATCCAGGTTGGGAAACTCCTGGAGATTTGGGGGTGGAGCCTGGGGAGGACAGGGACCTCAGTGGGGTACCATGCCACAGAGTCCCCCCTCCACAGCATCCATTTTCCTCCAGGGGAACTGATCTCTGTAGCCTGGAGATGAGCTGCCATTCTGGAGGATCCCCAGTCCCACCTGGAGGCTGGCAACCCTAGATTTTAAGTAATATGCTGCTGTTGAAAAGTATCGTCCAGTCAGAACCAATTTATGGCAGCCCTGTATGGATTTTGGGGCAAGAGACGAACAGAGGTGGTTTGCCATTGCCTGCCTCTGCATAGCAACCCTTGGTGGTCTTCCATCCAGGTTACTAACCAGGGCTGACCCTGCTTAGCTTTTGAGATCTGATAAGATTGGGCTAGCTTGGGCTATCCAGGTCAGGTCAGGGGCAAACAGAGGTGGTTTTTGCCCTTGCCTGCCTCTGCATAGCGACCCCAACTTCCTTGGTGGCCTCCTTTCTAAATACGAACCAAGGCTGAGCCTGCTTAGCTTGCGAGATCTAACAAGATCGGCCTAGCCTGGTCCATCCAAGTCAGGGAAGAGACAGCCAAAGGTGGAGTCTTGTTGCCTCCCTCTGCACAGCAACCCTGGGCTTCCTGGGTGGTCTCCCGTCCAAGTACTAACCTGGGCCGACCCTCCTTGGCTTCTGAGATCTGATGAGATTGGGCTAGCCGGGGCCATCCAGGTCAGGTCAGGGGCAAACAGAGGTGGTTTTTGCCATTGCCTGCCTCTGCATAGCAACCCTTGGTGGTCTCCCGTCCAAGTACTAACCTGGGCCGACCCTCCTTAGCTTCTGAGATCTGATGAGATCGGGCTCGCCTGGGCCCTCCAGGCCAGGGCTTAAATGGTGGAAAGTGCTGTCTAGTCTTTGCCAGCCCAGGGGTAACCCCATACGGTTTTTAAGGCAAGAGGTGAGCAGGGGTGGTTTGCCGTCGCCTGCCTCCGCATAGCATCCCTGAACTTCCTTGCTGCTCTCCAAGAACTATCCAGGGCCGACCCTGCTTAGCTTCCAGGATCTGGCAGGATCAGGCCAACCTAGCGTCACCCGTTGCCTAAAGACAGGCCAGCCGGTGCAGTCGGGGCCACGATGCCCCAAACAGAAGGCCCTGCAGGAAGATGATTTGGCTGTGTAGAGAGAGCCAGATGTCTCAGGCAAACAGGACAGAAAAAGGATCTAGTGCCGCGAGAAGGGAATCAGAGATCTAGTGCTCACTCAGAGAACCAGTTTGGTGTAGTGGTTCAGTGCGCGGACTCTAGTCTGGGAGAACCGGGTTTGATTCCGCACTCCTCCGCATGCAGCTGCTGGATGATCTTGGGAAAGCCATAGCCCTGTCAGAGCTGGTCTCTCAAGGACAGTTGTCGAAGGAGCTCTCTCAGCCCCACCTACCTCACAGGGTGTCTGTTGTGGGGAGGGGAAGGAATGTATTAGTTGCTGTAGATTTTCCCGGTTGTGTGGCTGTGATCTCGGCATTGTAAGACCTCGTTTTGCCAGTAGCTGTGACTGGCGTCCTCAGCGGTATAACACAGAAAGATGGGGTACTCTCTGTGTCAAGGTGAGAAGAAAAATGGTAGGCAGGTAACTTGTAAGCTGCTCTGAGACCCTGAGTGAAGGGCGGGGTATAAATCCAATCTCTTCTTCTTTAGTTGGTGTAATGTATCCAGTCCTGACAAGTCCAGAAGTCCGGACAAGTCCAGAGACTAACGTCGAGCTTCGCTCCAAGAGACAATAGACAATGCGGATCCTAGCCCGCTCCAATCAGGGGGCTAGGTACCTGGCCGAGAGCCAATGGTACTCTCGGCCACTGTAAATAACCTATTGGGAAGTGGGGGGGTGTTTTGGGTGGCGGTTTCTCAGGGAATATAAGCCGGCCTGCGAGCCGGACGAAGTCATCTTGTTCCTGATCGAATGAAGTACGCTTTGCTGAAATCACTCTCCGTCTGCGTACTTTTCAGTTGGAATGCCTAAAATGTGCGTATTTCTCTTTCTTCCTTTCTCAGGATGGGCTGGAGAGACCACTGCCGGGGCAGGAATCTGAATTACTGGATCAATGCCTGCAACGTGTAAGCCCAGAGGATCAGCAGTGGGATTTCTCTTCTTGGTTCCCAGCCCCGAGCCTGGCGCGGACAGCTGCTTTTAGACGTGACCTGACAGTCAAACAAACCCGATGGGAGCCGCAGAACCATTTCAATAAACGGAATTCCTTTCCTAGAAGGGATCTTTTTTAAAAAATGTGCTTTCTTAGGCCTCCGAAGGGGATTAAGGAAGGAAGGGGAAGGGGATTGTCCTGGAAGGAGAACTGTCCTGATTGACATTTGCTGCCGCGGGGAATGTTTGCACGGGACACGGGTTGCCATCCTCCAGGTGGCACCTGGAGATCTCCTGCTATTACAGTTGAACTCCAGACGGCCAAGATCAGCTCCCCTGGAGAAAATGGCTGCTTTGGAGGGTGGACTGTACGGCATGGTACCCTGCTGAAGTTCCACCTCCAAAACTCCAGGAATCTCCTGTCATGGAGCTGGCAACCTCACCACATTGAAACAACGGATACCCCCCCCCATTGTGAAAGGGCTGAAAGAAGGCGAATACAAGGCTCCTTCGCAGGTGGAAGACACTGCAGGGTTCTGGGGTTGCCAACTCTGGGCTGGGAGATCCCTGGGAATTTGGGAGTGGCGTCTGGGGAGGGCAGAGAGCTCAGCCGGGAGGTTGATGAGGCAGAGTCTGCCCTCTGAAGTTGCCGCTTCCTCCAGGGGAACGGATCTCACTAGCCTGGAGATCAGTTGTACTTATTCAGGGGTCATTTTCTGCGGGAGCGCACAGGAGCGGAGCTCCGGCAGTAAGGAGCCCAGGGGGTGGGTGCATGCAACAAGCCCCACCCCCTGCTCCCAGCAGCCCTCAGTCGGGCCATGAGGAGCAAGCAGCAGCCAGGTAAGTTGCAGAGCCCCCCCCCAATCCCACTTTCAGGTACAAGCTCTCCCTCCTCTGTGAGGACAGATCTGCACGTTCTCCCCCCCCCAAATAGCTAGCAATCCAAAACAATCCAGTGGAGCCTGAGCAGTGGGTGTTGCCTTCTGACACACTTCAGTGATGTCAGGGGGTGTGGCACATGCAAATAAGTTATGCTAATGAGTTATGCTAATGAGCTCCTGCATCTCTTTTTCTACGAAATGACCCATTATTTATTTATTTGTTTATTATTTTCCAATTTGTATCCTGCCTTGCCGGTGCAGACTGGCTCAAGTCGGCTTACAGAGGTTAAAATACAATAAAATACGATTAATTCCCCCCCCCCATGAGAACAGTTAGATAAAGTGCTAGTGTTAAACCGATGGCGGGAACGTCTGTAAATGGTCCGCTGGAGAGAGGCCATATCCGGCGTTGTTCTATAGGGCTGTGGTGTATTCCGTTTGCAATGGTTGTCAGTGGCGGCTCCTAATTGGAGGCCTGGCGGAAGAACTCCGTTTTACAGGCCCTGTGGAACTGTAAAAGCTCCCGCAGGGCCCCCGATGTCCTCCGGGAGCGCGTTCCACCAGTGTGGAGCCGCCACCGAGAAGGCCCTGGCCCTCGTAATGGCCAGTCTGGCGTCTTTTGGGCCGGGGGGGTCAGGCGGTTTTGTGTCCCTGACCTCAGTGCTCTCTGGGGCACATGCGGGGAAAGGCGTTCCCTCAGGTAGGCAGGCCCCCGACCATATAGGGCTTTAAAGGTCAAAAACAGCACCTTGAAACGAAGGCTCCAGGGCGTACCTAGAGGGTGGTAAGCCGGCCTAGATTCATCGAAAAGTGTGAGGCAGCCCTTTGTGGGGCAAAAAAAAGGAGGAAAAGAGGGAGGAGAAGACCATGGCTTGGGACACCCTGGGACAAAACAACAGAACCTGGCACATTCGCTTGGGCAAATTGTCGGTACCCATTGGATTTGGGATGTCCGGCTTGTTCTTCTGCTCGCAGACTCCAGCTCTCCTCTGGCCTCTGCCTCTGTGCAGGAAATGATGTCACAGACCCTCATTTGTAGGTTCTAGAATCCCATGGAAGAGAAGAGGCCAGAAGCTCTTAGGAGCAGCCACCTCCCAGAAGCCCCTGTGGCCTTGGAAGTCTCCCGTGATCCTTCCCTTTCTAAACAAGTACGTCCCGCAGTGCTGACCAGCCTGGTAGGATCACATCCTCTCGTTACAGACTGTGAGCTCGCCGGTGAGCCACTTCGGCCCCCTGCAGGTTCCCCCTAGGCAAGGTGCCATTTTTGGACAGACATTGGCGTTGGCGACTTCCACAAAGGGTATTTGAAAAGGGCAACAATCACAACAGACACTCTTACACTGCTAGTGGGGGGTGCATTTCGGTCTCGATTAGGCCCAAGACTGCCCTCATCTTGACGGCCCAGTCTGGCCCAATCTTGTGAGATCACAGAAGCTTAAGCAGGGATGACCCTGGTTAGCCCTTTGATGGGAGACCAACAAGGAAGGCCAGAGTTGCTATGCAGAGGCAGGCAATGGTAAACCACCGCTGAACGTCTCTGCTCCTGACCTGGATAGCCCAGGCTACCCTGATCTCATCAGGTCTCAGAAGCTAAGCAGGGTTGGGCCTGGTTACTACTTGGATGGGTAGACCACCAAGGGCTTCCTGGGTTGCTATGCAGAGGCAGGCAGTGGCAAACCGCCTCTGAACGTCTCTGCTCCTGACCTAGATAGTCCAGGCTACCCTGATCTCATCAGGTCTCAGAAGCTAAGCAGGGTTGGGCCTGGTTACTACTTGGATGGGTAGACCACCAAGGACTTCCCGGGTTGCTACGCAGAGGCAGGCAATGGCAAACCACCTCTGAACATCTCTGCTCCTGACCTAGATAGTCCAGGCTACCCTGATCTCA
>NW_015169901.1:31408-32991 GCF_001447785.1 Gekko japonicus | reverse complement strand
AACTGCGCATGCTCAAGCATGCGCAGTTCGGCCGGAGGCCGGGATGTGCCGGCGCAAGGACGCGCGGCTGATCCCATGGCCGGTTTGAGGCACTCTACTTCGCAAGAACCACCCAGGTAGGTGGTTCTTTTTAGTGCGGGTTTTCACGCGGAAGAGACGGCTCGGGGACGGGCAGGCAAGGATTCCCAGATGTTGCCGTGGGATCGCGCTCGTTTGCTCCGCCCCCATTCTGTCTCGCTCCCGGACCAAAACCCCTCGTATGAATGGGGCCAAAGTTTAATCCTGGGTACCCAGTGTTGGTTTTAAAGGTGCCACTGGAATCAAATTTGGTTCTAATGAAGAAAGCCAATAGGAAGAAAGTGGATTCCTGAATACCGGTAGACCGCCAAAAAGACAAATAAGTAGGCTCTAGATCAAATCAAGGCTGAGCTCTCCCTAGAAGCTAAAATGACTAAACCGAGGCTATCCTACTTGGGTCGCACTCTGAGAAGAGAAGAGTCACTGGAAAAGACCATCATGCTACAAAAAAATTGACGGCGGCAAGAAAAGAGGAAGACCCAACCTGAGATGGACGGGCTCCATCAAGGAAGCCATGGGCCTCCGTCTGCAAGACCTGAGCGAGGTTGTGAGAACCTTTTGGAGGTCATTAATTCATGACGGGACCTAACACATGCACACAGGATCCTGTGACCTTCCCAAGGGACAGGGATTATAGTGAGGAAAATTAGATGAGACAGAAACATTGTGAGTATATCTGAAGTTTGTAGTAAGGAGGAAAATTAGATGAGACAGAGACATCGTGAGTATATCTGACGTTTGTAGTAAGGAGGAAAATTAGATGAGACAGAGACATTGTGAGTATATCTGAAGTTTGCAGTATATCTGAGTGAGTATATCGTGAGTACATCTGAAGATTGTAGTACGGAGGAAAATTAGATGAGACAGAGACATTGTGAGTATATCTGACGTTTGTAGTAAGGAGGAAAATTAGATGAGACAGATACATTGTGAGTATATCTGAAGTTTGCAGTATATCTGAGTGAGTATATCGTGAGTACATCTGAAGATTGTAGTACGGAGGAAAATTAGATGAGACAGAGACATCGTGAGTATATCTGACGTTTGTAGTAAGGAGGAAAATTAGATGAGACAGATACATTGTGAGTATATCTGAAGTTTGCAGTATATCTGAGTGAGTATATCGTGAGTACATCTGAAGATTGTAGTACGGAGGAAAATTAGATGAGACAGAGACATTGTGAGTATATCTGAAGTTTGCAGTATATCTGAGTGAGTATATCGTGAGTACATCTGAAGATTGTAGTACGGAGGAAAATTAGATGAGACAGAGACATTGTGAGTATATCTGACGTTTGCAGTATATCTGAGTGAGTATATTGTGAGTACATCTGAAGATTGTAGTAAGGAGGAAAATTAGATGAGATAGAGACATCGTGAGTATATCTGAAGTTTGCAGTATATCTGAGTGAGTATATCGTGAGTACATCTGAAGACTGTAGTACGGAGGAAAATTAGATGAGACAGAGACATCGTGAGTATATCTGAAGTTTGTAGTATATCTG
>NW_015169901.1:21520-31302 GCF_001447785.1 Gekko japonicus | reverse complement strand
CCCCTCATGGGGCTCGGCAGTGGAGCAGCAAGGCTGGCGGTGGCGGCCGGGACCGTTGGGAGCGGGGTGTGTGGCCTTATGACACACTTCCGGTGATGTCAGGGGGTGTGGCTTTATGACACACTTCCGGTGATGCCAGGGGGTGTGGCATATGCTAATGAGTTATGCTAATGAGGCCCCCTAGCTCTTTTTCTACGAAATGACCCCTGGTTGAGCCAGTGGTTTTTTCAAACTATTTGTTGGCTGGAAAAAAAGTTATGCATTAGGAAGGCAATGAAGGTGCTTTTTGTCTGGAGTATACTTTAGTTAATACAGCCGAGTTGCACAGTCATGGAAGTGTGGTATTGCGCATGGTAAAATAAACTCCAAAGAAGTATATTGCAAAAAGGCAAACCTAAAATGTATTGGGGGTAGATTCCATTCAATCCTGGTTGCCGTGAAAAGGAGAGAGAGAAGCCCGGTCTAAAGAATACTGTTCCCCATCGCAAGTGGCCAGCTCATCCGGCATCATGTGTATGCCAGTAAGATGGCGTCGTTGCTACAGACCTGTAGAAGCTTCTTGCTCTTTGCAGGTCCACGTCCACCAGGAGAGGGAGAGAGAGAACACAAAAGGGCACAGGAGGAGGAGGAGGCACTAGAGAGAAACACCCAGGCTAGACAAAGGCTGCGGTTACAGGGTGATTCTGCAACTGGCATTCGTTCCACATTTTCTCAACTGGAAGGGGAAAGTGCAGTTCAAAACCACATTCAAATACCCTGGGCCAATGCCGTACTGACCGCAAAGTCACCCCTGAATGGCCATAAATCGAAGGTACTATAAAACCCAATGCTCAAAGAAAGCGAAAGTGGCGTGCAGTGTAAAGGGCAGTGTTCCCTCTAAGCTGAGTTAGTGTGAGCTAGCTCACAGTTTTTTAGCCTCCGGCTCACATATTTTTGTCCTAGCTCAAGAAGGATGGCTCCAGTGCAAACTAATTTATGCAGCAGCCAAATGGCTCACTCACAACCTTAATGCCAGTAGCTCACAAGGTAGAATTCTTGCTCACAAGACTCTACAGTTTAGAGGGAGCATTGGTAAAGGGTACCATAAAATCCAACAAAGTTGAACTATTATATGGGGAAACTGTCTGTACAAGTATTAGTTGGGAACTGGAAGATAATTGAGATCTGTAGTAATTTGATTTAAAAGTAATCCTCATAGAGGAGGGGGAAGATTATAATAAAACAGTCCTGTTATTGTGCTAAGAACTAAGTGGAACCAGGAAGGTGTACTTTTAGGTATAAAATATTATTTTGCAATGCTACATAAGGATACTTTATCATTAAGGAAAACTGTGGTTGAAATAGGGTAGAGAGTGTGGTCTGATAATAATAAGTTGGACAAAGGATCAATATCTATGAATTTAATAGAAACTAAGATGATGTGTTTTACAGAAAGCAAGAAGGGGAGATAGGGAAGACTAGTTGTTAAAATGGTTGGATTTTGACCAAGTGTAAGTAAAATGGAAATATGGTATAAAATAGCTATAGGATGCGCTACTAGAAACTGTAACGGAGAAGTGGTAAACTAAAAGAATGATATTTATGGTTATTGTATAATGCTACAAGGTACCAAAGATATGTATACCTATATATGATGTATGTGTGTGATGTATGTCTGTTTGTTTGTTTGTTCTTTGATATGTGTTGAAATCAATAAATAGATTATATATATATAAAAAGAAGGATGGCTCCAGTGCAAACTAATTTCAGCGCACTTTTCTGTTTTGCCAGCTCGCACACAGTAAAATCCAGTTGGAAAGTGCACTGAAAGTGGATTGTTTAGTGTGTGTGGCCGCAGCCAAAGAGAGGCATCCCATTCATTCAGACGGTAACACATCTGCATGTCATCTATATAGCTTTATTTTATGGTTTTTCATACACATACTTCTTTTACAATAATACATATATTTTCAGAGTCCACTCTCTTTTTCTAGCCATTTATACAATCCTGCCCATCTTTCCACAAAGTCCTCTTTGTTTTTCCCTTGTAAAAACAAATTTAGTTTATCTATTTCCGCTACTTCTAACAGTTTACCTATTACTTCGTCTATTCTGGGTGTATTGTCTAATTTCCAGTATTTGGCCCATAGTATTCTCGCTGCTGTAGTTACATACGATATTACATATTTTTCATTAAAAGTAAATGTTTCCGGCATAATATTAAGTAAGAATATTTCAGGCACCAAGTCTAGCTTCACTTTCAGAACTTCTTCTATTATTTTCTGTATAGATTTCCAATACTTCTGGATTATTGTGCAACGCCACCACATGTGATAGAATGTTCCCACATTTAGTTTACACTTCCAGCAAACATTTGAACAATTTGGATAACATTTTGCTAACCTTTCTGTTGGCCAATATGTATCCACAAAATGTATCTATGATACATTTTAAATACATTTTCTCTATAGTTTGTTGCTCTCATATATTTTGTGGATTTTCAAATCTTCAACCAAGTTTCTTGTGATATCTCGTGGCCTATGTCTCTCATCCACACCACCATATTGTGTTTCACTGCTTCATCTATCATATGATTCTCTAGCAATATTTTATACATTTTCTGAATCATGCTATCATTTGACGAAAGCCAGATTTTATCTAGGTCATTTTTATCTACATAAAAACCCGTTTTCAGGTCTTTTTGAAATCTTGATTTTAACTGAGTCTTTTCCCACCATGATAATTTCAAATTGTATTGTGATGTTAGTTTCTCTTCTGATTTTAAATTGTTTGTCTCATCTAATAGTTTTTCATATGTTTCTTTGTTATGCTTTGTTAGTAGGGATGGCCTTATGAAAGCTTTCAGGGGGGAAACCCACTTTGGTATTTTGGTATAAAATTTCATTTTTATTTTATTCCACACATTTAAGAGGGCCACCCTTAGGATGTGATTCTTAAAGTGAGGGTGGGTTTTATCTTTCCCATACCAAATGTAGGCGTGCCATCCCATGACAAGATCTGATCCTTCTAGATTTAAACATCTCGGGTCCTCCAACTTGATCCATTCCTTAATCCAGCCTAAGCAAGCCGCTTGATAGTATATTTTCCAATTTGGTAGGGCAAAACCTCTTCTATCTTTTCTATCTTGTAATAATTTTGTTTTGATTCTTGGTCTTTAAGCGTTCCATATAAATTTCTTTGTTATCTTCTCCAACTCTTCCAAAAATTGAGGTCTTCTCAAGACTGGAATACTCTGAGCCAGAAACAAAAATCTCGGCAGAATATTCATTTTGACCGTTGCAATTTTCCCTGTCAAAGAAAAATGTAACTCTTTCCACTTGTTCAGATCCTTCCTTATTTCTTCCAACAATTTAGAATAGTTATCTTGTTTATTCTTATTCCTGTACCGAAAACGTGTTAGCATCTGGAATGTCATTGCTCCCTGTCTCTTTCTATCTTTCTTTGCCGTTGCCTTTTTTCCTGTTTCCGTGTCTTGTTCCTTTCCATGTTCTTCTTCATCAGATTCGCTTTCTCCACCTTCCCCCTCTTCCTCCTTCTGCCATCCCAGGTCCTCACCATATCTTTCTGAAAAGTTCTCTATTTTAAAGATGGAGTCAATTCTTTGTCACCTTCCTTTATATTCGAAAAGGATTCCTTCTGGAATCAGCCATCTAAAGTTTATCTGATTGGTTTTCAGTACATCAGTCAAGATGTAGTAACTTAGTCTCCTTTCCCTTACCCTCCACGGGACTTCTCTTAGTATTTTTATTTCTGCAATTTGTATAATTACTTTGTTCTCATAAGATGCTTTAATGATTTTCTCTTTAATTTCACGCTTCTAGAATTTTATGTGTACTTTGCGAGGAACTTTATGTTTTCTTGAGTAGCTGGAGTTTCTCCTATATACAGATTCAATTTCCACCTCTATTTCCTCTTTAGTGGCTATTTCTAGTTGTTCTGCTAAATTTTGTGCCAATTCTTCCTTTAGATTTTTCCCTATTGCTTCGGGAATATTTTGGCACCTCAACGTTAGTGCTGCCTTCTCCATTTCTATTGCAATTAAGGAATCTTCAATCTTATTTTCCTTTAGTTTCATTTCCTGTATCTCATCGTCCAGTTCCTGGATTTTATCTCTTAGTTTTTTGTTATCCACAACAATTTTATGAATTTTCTGCCTGTTTTCTGCTATTTGTTTTTTTTATTTCTTCAGTTTCAGTTGTTATTTGTGCTGTGATTTCATCCAATTTTTCTTTTAATTGTTCTATTTCTTTTTTTATCATAGCTGGAATAGTGGAGTCTATCATACTTTGCATTGTTTCTTGCATAAGTATTTTAAGATCTTTTATACTCAACTGCCCCACCGCCATTGTTGGTTTCAGTTGGCCAAGCCCACCTACTTGGCTTGGTGAGGGTATAGAGCCTTTTCTAGTAGCACTTGTGCCTGTTGCCATAAGTATTGTTAAAATATTGCTCTTAGTGGTTTTATTATTTTTGACCCTTGTTTTTTATTTTTAATATTTAAGTTTTGTGTGGCTTATTTTCCTTTTCCTTTTCTCATCTTACTCTTACCCAATTACTTCTTGCAGGTATTTATGTTCCTTAATCCTTAATTTAAATTTTAATTCTTTTGGCGTTCTTTTGTATTATAGTCTCTGGCTCATTACTTATAACTTCTGTCCCTTTAAATCTGTCGTTCTGCCTCTTGGTGCTTCTGGTCCGCTTTGTTACTCTTTTCTTCTCCCCCCTCCTGTCACAGGTCACCAACATAGCCATGTAGACTCTTTGAAGATTCCCCGTCTGCCTCTTCTCTCCACTCTATGCTTGCCTTCTCGTCTGCCTCCGCCTTTCTGCTTCACCTCCTTCTCTCTGCGTCATCGGCTCTCCTCCGTCTCGTCTCCCTCCGCCCCTCTCTCGCATCGCCGAAGCTCTCCTTCTCACCAGCTGCGTTCAATCACTCACCCCTTAAAGGCACCGCTCAGGAAGAGAAGAAGAAAAGAAAAACGGTTTGCACAATGCTTTTCCTTTTAATTTTTCTTCTTGGTTAACGCTTATTCAACTAATTTTTCCGCCCCTACAGCCTTTTATCCGTTTCTCCTTATTGAGTTATATTAAGTTTAGCCGCTACGTGTGGAGCAAGTCATTCACCTTCATTCCTTAATCCCCACACCAGGGCGTTTCCTCTAAAACTGGGCTTAACTTTCCCTCCTCACCCTATGACTTTTCTTTATTTTACTCAAAGAGGGAAAAACTGAAAATATACTTCGCTTCGGGTTTATTTGCTTTTCCACCTTTAGTGAGACTCCTTTTTTCGGTTCTTTTTGGCTTGTCTGTAGCTCAACGTTCTCCGTTGGGGCTCCCGTTGCTGTGTGCTTCGGGACTAGCTTGATAAACAAAGGGGAAGGTCACCACTCTCTCCTGTCCGATGCCTGCACCCCTTGCCAAGATTTCTCTCTACAAGAGACTCTTGCGGTGATGAAAAACTACCATTAACACAGCATTAGGTTAGGATAAGCGTGGAGCCAACCTCACACGCTGCCTCTCTCAGCAAACCAGAACTGGATCTCCAACAATTAATGGTAATCTGAATACTAATTGAGCAGTTGCACTGAGGGTTGCCATCCTCCAGGTGGATTAAACAACAAACAAATATACTATGGAGAATAACAAAAACATGTGGGAAAGATCATAGAATAATAGAATGTTAGAGTTGGAAGGGACCTTGCAGGTCATCTAGTCCAACCCCCTGGACTCTGCAGGAGCATAGCTGAAAGGTAGCCCTACATACCTACAACATACCCGAAAGATGGTCGTCCAGCCTCCACTTGAAAACGTCCAGCGAAGGAACATCCACCACCTCCCGAGGCAGACTGTTCCACTGCTCAACCACTCTTACAGTTAGGAAGTTTCTCCTGATATTTAGCCGGTAACGACTCCCTTGTAATTTCCACATGTGTGTGTGTGTGTGACAATGTGTTGGTCACTGTGTGACAAAGTGTTGGACTGGATGGGCCATTGGCCTGATCTGACGTTGTCTTCCCTTATGTTCTTAAGTGACAATGCATTAACAATAATAAAGTCACAACTTTTCAGCATTCAGAGAGAATATCAACATTCAAAGTGCATATTGCATGTAAAAGTCCAAATCCATATCAAAGCAAGCCATGGCAGTCAACATGAAATAAAGTTTTATTTATTATTTTTATTTATTCTTTAGATTTGTATCCCGCCCTCTCCAAAGGCTCAGGGTGGCTAACAAGGGCATAAATGCCAGATTAAAACAGTAAGAACAGTATAAAAATACAATAATACAACATAATACAGTTATTAAAAATATCGGTGCTCCAATACTCACCCCAAATCATAAAACCAAGATGGTGTTCTAAAACTGTTATAACAAAACAACAGCAGTATATGTCCCCACAACCGTCATCCGCCATTTGTTTGTAGAAATGAAGTGCTTGTGTGTTTAATTCTCCTCAATAAGTTATGAATGTCCCTTCTTACTGATGTGACTTTATTATTGTTATTGCATTTTCATTTACACACAAACACACACACACACACACACACACATGTTGCCTACTTGTTTACATTATTCTCCATGGTATTTTTGTTCGTTGTCTTCTTCCATGGTTCTCTCTGGCTGTATCCTCCAGGTGGAGTCTGGAGGTCTACCAGAATTACAACTCGTTCCCAGACTACAGAGTTCCCAATGGAAAAAGAACGCCCTTTAGAGGATGGACTCCATGGCATTATACACTAATGGGGTCTCTCCTCCCTCTGCTCCCCCCAACCCCCGAGCTCCAGGAGTTTCCCAGCTCAGAGTTTTCTGCACTAGCTCTGCCTTGTGACAAAAGACCTGTAGCAGTAGCATCCTTCCCTGACAAACCGTGGGTAAAATTAGAGTCATGATAACCTGTGGGGGACCAAGTCAGGCCTTATATTCTCCACCCCCCCCATATTTTACCCTAATTTCACCCCCATGAGGTAGCTTTGTCTGAGAATGTGTGCCTGGCCCAATTTCAGCCAGCAATTTGTATTGGCAACGAGGGAGGTTGAACTGGACCTCCGAAGCCTTTCTCAGACACTGTACCAACTAAACCACACTGCCTCTGGGAGTTGGATTTTTAATTTTCTTTTTTTAGCCCACCCTTCCCAAAAGCAAGCTCAGGGAAGGCTACCACATGGTTAATACATGCAACATAATTACAATATAATACAACCTTAAAATCTGTACTATTGTAAAATACTAACACAAAGCATTTCTTTTTTTTCTTTTTTCTTTTTTTAATTTAAATTTTTTTAATGAAGTTTAAATTTCTCATACAACTGTTAAAGCATGTGATAACAACTTCGGTTTTTCCATAAATGGATTAAGTGCAATTAGCTCCAAGAATTTTACCCCAATATTTAAGAACAAATCTGATTTCTACAATTATCAAACAGTGCAAATAATTTGAAAACTTTTCTGTTTAAGAATTTTGAGGTGTTGCAATAAGACTATACAACATTACTAAAGAAAGAAAAGTCAGTAAATGTTACAGTACAGTAAATACGTTCACAGTTATACGAAGTGCATCAGTATAAGTATTGTGTTATAACCCTTTGATCTGACTAATACTTCTTGTCTTGCACAAAGCATTTCTAACCATTAATGAAACTTTACATTACAACAGCAGGCCTGATGGAAGCCCTCTGGGGGCCTGATCCAGCCCCCAGGCCACATGTTTGACACCCCTGTTTTAGAGCTACATGTCAGAAACCATGAACTGATCTGAATGTTCAAATGTTGTGTTTGAAACCTTAAAGGAACAGCTTATGGCCATTTATGCACAAGGATCAATGCTTTCGAGAAAAACCCACACCCACCCCACTTCCCCACCGCCTCATCTTGCCTTTGTGTACCCCCTGGGGTTTTCCATGGATTTGTCTGATCTTTCTCCAACTTGCTTTGTTCCAAAGCTTTGGGAAGATCACAGGAAAGCCGGTGTAACAGGCCGGATTAACCCCCCGGCCAGAGTAACCCCGGGGTTACTCTGGCCTAGCCTAAATAACCCGAGAGGGGTTATTGAGGGGTTATTCTGGCATAGGCTAAAGTAACCCCAGGGTAATCTGGCCGGCTGTAACAGGCCAGATTCACCCCCCCCGGCCAGAGTAACCCCAGGGTTACTCTGGCCTAGGCTAGAATAACCCCCCCATTCACCCCCCCCCCGGCCAGAGTAAACCCGGGGTTACTCTGGCCTAGGCTAGAATAACCCCTCCAGGCCAGATTAACCCCCCAGGCCTGCTTTCTGGGGCTGCTGTATTTTCCTACTAAGAGAGATACTTCCCCAATAACAATCGAACACTCAAACAATCTCTTAGTAAGCTTGTCAATGACCAAGGCAACAACTGGGACCAATTTATCCCTGGTGTTCTGTTTGCGTATCACAAATCTGTGCATGCCTCAACCAAGTGTACTCCATTTGAGGTCATGTATGGACGGAAGGCAAAGCTTCCTATGGACCTCAAGCCCTCAGAGGCTGACATTGTGGGCTCCATGCCCCTTTCAGATGAAGCTAACCCTGATGTACTGGATACACTGACAACCATTAATAAAAAGCTCCGTTCAACCATCAGCACCAACATCCACTCTGCCCAGGAATACCAGGAGCGTGGCTTTGATCGTCGACACAACAGCAAGAAAGAAATCAGTGTTGGCTCCATAGTTTACATCAAGAATCAGCGCTGTGTTCGTCGCATGGGTTCAAAGATGGAACCACGCTGGATTGGACCCTACTCAGTTGTGGAATCCTTGACCAAGGGACGCGTAAAACTTAGGAACAGTAAGACTGACAAGATGCTGAACAACACCTACCACACCAGCAACCTTAAGCTTTTCCAGAAAGAAGAGGCTTCTCCACCACCCAAGTCCCATGATGATTATCCTAGTGACTCTGCAAATGACAGCCTGAAGCAGAAGACACTCAAAAGACCACGTGAGGGACCAGACAATGATGACATCAACATCTCACAGAGATGCCAGCAGATGAAGACTTTCAACCCACTACCAAGTTCTGTAAGAAAGTATCTTAGCACCACTCTTGGCCTTTCATTTGTAAAGGTTGTGTACTGTGGACGCACAAGGGAGCTTGGGCATCCACGGCGTACGTATAAAACCAAAGGTGATGGGAACTGCTACTTCTGGGACATCAGCTACATCCTGACAGGATCAGAGGACAACCACTCCCTTCTTAGAAATAAAGTCATCCACCACATGAACACTGACTTGACAGAGAAACTACAGGACTACTTGAACCGGAATGTGAGTGAATATGTGAGCACTTCTGGCATCTCTCATGATGGAGTCTGGGCAACTGATGCAGAGATCATGGCCACAGCGAATCTGCTGAGTTGCGACATCCTCATCCACACAAAAGCTGGTCACTCCATGGAATGGTTGACCTATCCCGCAAGCTTCAATCTGCAGTCAACAACAGAGCATGCACTTTATCTTGGAAACAAGCATGATCATTTTGATGTTGTCATTAGTGTTTAGCTTTGAATAATTATATCTCTGTGGGTACTTGGTAGCCATCAAAGTAGAAGTTTCAGGATGTTATGACTTATATTACATTATGGACAGCTAAGTTAAGTGAACATCAAGTCTAATGTTTTTACTGTTGGTTTTTTTCCTGGTTGAAGTAATAAAATTCTATGTGTGCAGAGTTCTAAGACTGAAGTCAATCAGCTTTCTCATGTGACTTACCTGTCTGTCTCTGCTCTACCATTTCTTTCTTTCTTTCTTTCTTTCTTTCTTTCTT
>NW_015169901.1:13780-20786 GCF_001447785.1 Gekko japonicus | reverse complement strand
GGGGGGGTGAATCTGGCCTGTTACAGCCGGCCAGATTAACCCGGGGTTACTCTAGGCTAGGCCAGAATAACCCCTCAATAACCCCTCCGGGGTTATTCTAGGCTAGGCCAGAATAACCCCGGGGTTACTCTGGCCGGGGGGTTAATCCGGCCTGTTACACCGGGATGGCTGCTCTGTGGGTGAGAAAAGTTGGATTCTCTCCCCCACTTGCCAGTCATTTCCTCAAACCAAGGGCGATTCTGCATTGACTTTTCCCTCCATTGTTTCAGCAAACCCAAGTTGGAATAGAAATTCTCCTCTGCATTGCATACTGCTTTCACTTTCTTTGATCATCGGATTTTACGGTACACTCAACACTGTGTGCCACTTTCACTTTCTTTGATCATTGGTTTTATGGTACCCTCTGCATAGATTTATGGCTGTTTAGGGGTGACTTCGCAGTCAGTACGGAGTTGCCCCGGGGTATTTGAATGTGGTTTTGAGCTGCACCTTTTCCTCAGTGTTGACAAAATGCGGAGCAAATGCCAGATGCAGAACCAGCACATTTGAAAATTTCTGAGCTGAAATATTGTGTGCTTTCCCCCTGTACTTGTATGACTTACCCAAACACCTCCCTTCTGTTTCTATCTTTTATAATAATAAACATTTAAATAAAGACCCTTTTTGGCTTTTTTTACTACAAACCATTTCGCAGGAATGTTTCTCTGAATGTCTTCCCCATGTGTTACATCAGACAGGTGTTACATAGCTTATTACAAGGTATTTTCCAGGGTCTCCACCTTGTTAGTTTCATATTGATCTAGTACTTCACTAGAAGGATACCTCCACAACAGGTCAGTCTAAATGTTTTCAGGAAGCCCCTGAGTCATGGCAACCAGTTACCAGGGTGCTTTCCGGGGCAGCCTTGGACTAACTGAGCTTCCCAGCAAGGAAAAGCATCTCCCCCCCCCTTCCTTCCACAGCAACGGTCTCCCTTCCTTAGGGACAGGCTTCTATTCTTCTGAAATATGGCACTAGAATATTGTTTTGTCTATATAAAAATATACCAATATGTGTACCAGGTTCTCTGAGTTCCCGGCTTTCATTTTTGGAAGGCGGTCTCTTGCTCCTTCTTCAGCGATATCACGGGGGAGGCATGCCATGACATCACTTTTGGCTAAGCATCTGGAAACGACAGCTCACCTTCCCTTGTACAAACCAGAATCTGGTACTCAAAGTGGCATATATGTGTGATGCCTGTGCGGGCTCACATCCAGCTGGTGCTCCGCCAACTGCATTGGTTGCCAGTTGACTTCCGGATTTGCTTCAAGGTGTTGGTAATAACCTTTAATGCCTTATATGGCCTGGGACCCACATATCTGAGGGACCGCCTCTTCCCGTATACACCCCAAAGAGTGTTATGCTCGATGAACCAACACCTCCTGGTTGTCCCTGGCCTGAAGGACGTCTGTCTTGCCCCAACCAGGGCCAGGGCTTTCCCTGCCCTCGCCCCTGGCTGGTGGAACATGCTCCCTGTAGAGATTAGACCATGTGGGATCTTCTTCAGTTCCACAGGGTTCTGTTCGGCCACGCTTTCGGCTGAGGCAGCGGGCATCCCTATATGGTCTCCCTGAGATTGTTGCCACCCACTGACCCACCCAAATAATATGGCAGGGAACCTCCCACAACCAATTGACTTGTCTGAATTGTGATTTTGTTTTAATGTGTATTAATGTGTTTTAAATTTTTTAACTGTATTTATTGTATTGTTACCTGCCCTGAGCCCGCTTGCAGGATGGGCGGGTTATAAATAAATAAATAAGTAAATGTAGCTCATATATGGGAACATCCCCAGTTCGTATGTTGACTGCACATGCACAAATATATATAGGGTAATTATTATATGGATGTTGTACCAGGTGTATATCAAGGTTCTGGGCAACACTTCATATTATTTAAAAAAAATAATTTTATTTTCCAACACATAATATCAACATCAACACCAACACACATAAACTCTGAACAAAACACACAAACAGTAATCAGGAGTACATTCCATTAGTGCTTAAGATTTTCTTTTTGTACATCAATAATTTTTGCACTTATGCAATATATATGCATATATAGTAGTTAAAGTTTCTATTTCTGTTATTATTTCTATATATAATTTTAATGGTTATAACAACTGTCACTTAAGGTACCACTCAATCCATTTACAAAGTCTTGACCATGTTCTTTTCAAAGATATCTTCACTCCTGCCTTGTAAGAACGGAGTCAATTTGTCCATCTCGGCCGTTTCTCTTTTTTTTGTCATACATTTTTTTATTTTTCTGCAAAACTTTTGCATACAAAATACAAAAATAATTTTTTTCAGAACTTTCACAGTGTATTACGCAATATGAATCTACCTTAGACTCAGCCTTAGAAGACAGTTTGTTTATATAGTGCATTCTATCTACCCGAAAGAAATAAGTATATACATTCATTTTCTAAGCAAGAACTACTTAGATCATTCAAACCCCAACATTCAATAAAATACATAATGTAAATATCTATCCGGCAACCTATACAGAAGATTAGGAGCCTTGGTTACGTAGTCAAAATAAGAGAACCATCTTTCTTAAAACGTGTTTGATAAAGAAGGGGAATAGGCCGCTGACAGTTGCGTCGCAATTTTATCTGCTGCTGCCAAATCCCAGCACTTCATAACCCATTGTTTTAAGGAAGAAGCTTTAACTTGGTTCCAATTTGGGGCTATCAGAGATTTTGCTGCTGATAATAAAATTGTAGTCAACTCTCTTTTTTCTTTAGTCAAAGATACATCCATCCAAATGTTAAGGAGCATTGCTTCAGGTGTAAATGGAAGGTCGTGGCCTATTATTTTTGAAATTTCTGCTGCTGCAACAACTGACCAAAATTGATTCACAGCTTGACATGACCACCAACAATGGAGAAATGACCCTTTCAAACCACAACCCTTCCAACATACTGGAGAAGGTTTAAACTTACAGTGAAATAATCGGGAAGATGTTAAATACCAACATGAGTATATATTAAAAGATTGCATCTTTTTCAACAAGTTGTTAGTAGTCATATGAAATGAATTCCACATTTTAGAACATATTTTGTCATTTATTGGACTATTAAGGTCTTTTTCCCAGGCTAGTTGCGGAGAAGACCTGAGTGCCCACGTTTAATCATTAAGCATTATATATATAATAGAAATAGCACCTTTGGTGTTATTACTAGACCTTAGAATTAGTTTCTCAAAGTGATTTAATAATTGAGATAAATCTGAAGATTTAACTATTTCTGTATTGTTGTTGTCGTTCATTCGCACAGTCGAGTCCGACTCTTCGCGACCCCATGGACAAGATCATGCCAGGCCCTCCTATTTCTGTATACATATGTTTTATTTGTTGATATTGTAACCAGTTTATTTCAATATCATATTTATTCCGTCCTTTTTGTATGGTTGCAATTTTCCCTTTCACTAAAATATCACTAAATCTAAATATATTTTTTACTCTTAGGTTGGCATAATCTGAATGTACTCTACCAGGAAAAAACCAATGTTAGCCTGGAAATGCTGCAATGGGGGTACACCTGGGGTAAGTATATATCGATATTTCTCCCAGATTTTTAATGTATCATGGAAAAATCTGTTAAAATATTTTAACTTAGGTCTATCTTTGGGAGCATTCCAAATTGCTTCATGCATGTTGTCTGGTAGCAATAAATGACTTTCTATTTGTGTCCAGGTTTTTTCGCATTGGGGGTCAGCAAAATATAGCTTTAAGTTGAGCTGCCTCATAATATTTAACTAAAGATGGTTAAGGCCAGACCTCCCTTTGCAGTAGATTTATTAAGTAAAAGCATCTTTAATCTGGCTTTTTTTATTGTTCCAAAGGAATTTTGATAAACTAGTATTCCAGTCTTTGAAATCTTTAATCGGAATCTCAATTGGTAAATTTTGGAACAAAAAAAGAAATTTGGGTAAAATCATCGTTTTAAAAAGATCAATTTTTTTCTAAGAGAGAAAAATGTAATTTTTGCCAATCTTGAAATGTAGTTTTCATCTTCTGTATCAATGGCTTAAAGTTACATTGATATATGTCGTCCAAATTCAAAGGTATATTAATACCAAAATGTTTCCAGTGTGTAGAGACCTGTTTAAAAGAATATTGCCTAGCCAGTCCCTCTAGATCTTGAGTGGGTAACCATATAGGAAAAAGTTCAGATTTCGAGTAGTTTATTGAAAAGCCTGATATACATCCAAAGTTATTAATTTGTTGGATTAGAGGTTTCAATGAGATGACTGGGTCCTGCATATAAAAAATAGCTTCATCAGCGAAAAGACTCATCTTACATAAGTGGGAGTGACAAGTAAAAGGTAAAGGTTTCCCTTGCTCGAAAGCCAGTCGAATCGGACTCTAGGGTTGCGGTGCTCATCTCCGTTTCCAAGCCAAAGAGCCAGCGCTGTCCGAAGACGTTTCCGTGGTCATGTGGCCGGCATGACTAAACACCAAGGCGCACGGAACGCTGTTAGTGTGGGAGTGTATAGTTATACCTTTAATTGAATCCCCCCAGGTGGCCCCGGAGCGCGGATTTAGCGATCCACACTCACGGGGCCACTTGACTATTAAATATATAGATTCCTTGAAACCTTTAATCGGAATCTCAATTGGTAAGTTTTGGAACAAAAAAAGAAATTTGGGTAAAATCATTGTTTTTAAAAGATCGATTTTTTTAAAGAGAGACAAATGTAATTTTTGCCATTCTTGAAATGTAGATTTCATCTTCTGTGTCAATGGCTTAAAATTACATCGGTATATGTTGTCCAAATTCAAAGGTATATTAATATCAAGGTGTTTCCAGTGTGTAGAGACCTGTTTAAAAGCATATTGCCTAGCCAGTCCCTCTAGATCTTGAGTGGGTAACCACATAGGAAAGAATTCAGATTTTGAATAGTTTATTGAAAAACCTGATATGCACCCAAAGTTTTTAATTTGTTGGATTAAGGGTTTCAATGAGATTACTGGGTCCTGCATATAAAAAATTGCGTCATCAGCGAAGAGACTAATCTTACATAAATGGAGAGTAAATAGTTATGCCTTTAATTGAAAGATGATCTCGTATAGCATGTGCCAAGGGTTCCAAAGAAATAGTGAATAATATAGGGGAAAGAGGGCACCCCTGGTGAGTACCTCTCTTCAAATATAAATCTGATGAACTACATTGATTTACTGAAAATTGGGCTTTAGGTTTCTTATAAATCGCTTGCACTGCTTGAAGGAACTTTGTGCTGAAATTCATATGATGTAATAATTCAATAAGATAATTTGGCTCCACCCTGTCAAATGCTTTCTCTGTGTCGACTGACAGTATTGCAGAATTAATCTTGTTGAATTGACAGTGTTTTATAATGTTTAAAGTTTTTCTAATATTGTCAGTTACGTTGCGTCCTGACATGAAGCTGGATTGATCTTTATGTATGTATTTTGTGATAATTTTGTTCAGTCTAGACGCAAAGATGGAGGAGAAGATTTTAAAATCTGAATTTAAAGTAGATATAGGACGATAGGAAACTGTAAGTAATGGGTCTTTACCAAGCTTCAGTAGAACAATCACCCTCGCTTCCGCCCATGAATCAGGCTCGGAGCCTGTATGCAAAACATGATTTTTGGTTTTTAAAAGGTGTTTGCCTAGCTCTAATTTAAATATTTTATAGTATTCGACCGGGTACCCATCTCTACCTGGGGCTTTATTATTTTTCATGGTAGAAATAATACCATTTAGTTCCTTTAATGTAACGGGTTGCTCTAAGATGTCCTTATGGTCTTGTGTTATTTTGTTGTTGTATTGAATGGAACTTAATTATTCATGAATATCTGGTTTTGCTGGATTGCTTGATGTATATAGTTTAGAATAAAATTCTGCAAATACTGCAGCTATGTCTTTAGGTGTTGTTTGGATATTGTCCTTATCATCTCGGATTGCATAAATCAATGAAGATGAATTTTTTTGCGCTACTCTATGCTTTAAAATCTTGATTGATTTTGGTGTTTTGGGGATATATTTTTGCTTCAAATATAAAAGTTGTTTTTGAACATGTGAGGTTTCCAAAAGATCCAGTTTTTTCTTTCTTGCTGAAGTTGTTTACATGTTTTTTAACCTCCAAATTTCATATGGCTTCATTCTAAATTTTTAATTTTGAATTGCAAGTCACTGATAAAAAAAATTCTGTTTTTCTTGTAGTAGGAAGCCAAGGATATTAAATGACCCCTCATGAAGGCCTTAAAGGCCTCCCAGATAGATGTTTGTGAAGCTGCACAGTCAGCGTCATATTTGAAGTATTCCAAGATCTTATCTCTGATATCTTCAAACATGACCTCATTCTGCAATAAAAGACTATTCAAAGTCCAGACAAAACCTCTGTTGTCATTTTGTTGTTTAACTAACCTACATGTTACCCAAGAGTGATCCGATAGAATAGATGGACCAATTTCTGACGTATCGATTTTAGAAATAACAAGTGGAGGACCCGCGATACTCGTGGGAGAGGGGGAGCTCCACACCTATGAGGAAGAGGAGGAAGCAGGAGGAGGAGGTAAGTTCCCCCCACCCCGCCGGTTCCCCCGTCTCCTCCACCCACCTCCACTCCCTGGCTCGATCTCCCCCCCGGCCCAGAGCGCGCCCCCCCTCTAGAGGCCAGGTCTACCCAGGCCTTCCCACTACATTGGTAGACCTGGCCTCCAGAGTCCAGGTCTACCCAGGCCTTCCCACTACATTGGTAGACTTCCGGAGGCCAGATCTACCCAGGCCTTTCCACTACATTGGTAGACCTGGCCTCTGGAGTCCAGGTCTACCCAGGCCTTCCCACTACATTGGTAAACCTGGCCTCCGGAGTCCAGGTCTACCCAGGCCTTCCCACTACATTGATAGACCTGGCCTTCCCACTACATTAGTAGACCTGGTCTCCGGAGGCCAGGTCTACCCAGGCCTTCCCACTACATTGGTAGACCT
>NW_015169901.1:6462-13236 GCF_001447785.1 Gekko japonicus | reverse complement strand
CGGCGTTTCCCCTCTCTCTCTCTCTCTCTCTCTCTCTCTCTCTCGCCACCCCCCCCCCCCCTCCGGCTCTGAACCGAGGGCCGATCGGCGAGCCGATCGGCCCTCGCCGCTCTGGCCCCCCCTCCCTGCTTGCCGCTGGCCGCTCGTGCTTCCCTCCCAAGTGGCGGCGGCAGTTATAGAGTGTCTCCTGCGCACCCACAGGAGACGCTCTTGCACTTTCGGGGGGATTTAAACATCCCCCCGAAATTTTTTTCAACTTTTTTTATTTTTGTGCACATGTGGGGACTGGCCCACGTGTGCACAAACCTCCCCCGCCCCCCCAGCTGCCCCCGGAGCGCTAATTTAGCGATCCGCACTCCGGGGGCAAGTTGGAAATTAGATATATAGATTGCCTTAGAAACCAAAAGATAATCAATACGGGTATACACCTGATGTCTCAGGGAATAATAAGTATATTGGCGATTACCTGGGTTTTTTACTCTCCATACATTCGCTACGTCAAAAACTTAAAAACATTATCAAGTTCAGTTACTTTCCAATGCTTTTTTTTTGTGAGACAGGGTTTTATGACTCTTATAAATATTAGGCTTAACAATATAATTTAAATCAGCACCTATTATTAATTCTCCTTGCTTAAAATTCAAAAGCTTTTTCAGTGTTGTTTTTATACAAGATATTTGATCAACATTAGGAGGATAAACTGATGCAATAGCAATTGGATCTCTTTGTAACTCTCCCTGTATAAATATATATTGCCCCTTAGGATTGACTTCTGTTTTCTTACATTGAAATGGGATATTTTTAGAAATCAAAATAGAAGTCCCCCTGGCCTTAGAAGAGCCAGGGGCTTGAAACTGTTGATGAACCCATTTTGTCTTTAAAATTGGTTTATCAAAAATTTTATATGAGTCTCTTGGATACAAAGAATGTTAACTTTTTCCTTAGCCCAAAAATTTGATGCTCTCTTAATTTTTATTTTGTTATTTAGTCCTCGAGCATTCCAAGTAGAGATTTTAATTTGTTGCATCAATAAATCTAAGCAAAGCACAAAACTACAATTTCTAAGCACTACTAACACTACACTACCCTAAAAAATACAAAACTACAAGAACAAGCAATGTTTTAACTTTTTTAAAAAACAATTTTTATTTAGGATATCATCACTCATATTCAACATTTTTAATACATTTTCATCCTACCCTCCTCCCTTCCCCCCCATATGGCTTCCCACAGTGCTACAACCTCCTGCAAAATTCTTAAATTTATTTATCCTTCCCTTTTTCATTGTAAATTCAATAGGTAACTAATCTCTTCATTTATCAATTTCTCTATTTCTTATTCTGTATTCCTAATCTTTAACATTCAGTAGTTATCAAAGCAAAATAAATTGTCTCATACATTCCAGTTCTTTTTCAAATAGTCTTTTAAGTCTTTCCAATCTGCTAAAAAGTCCTCTGCTTCCATATTATTAAGCTTTCTTGTCATTTTCTCCATTTCAACCATAAAAAGTAGTTTTTTAATCCAGTCCCCAATCTCCGGGACTTTATCTTGCTTCCAACATTGAGCATATACCATTCTGGCAGTTGTAATCATATACCAGATCAGTGTTCTTTTTGCCACATTGACCTATACAATAATTTAACTTTTTAACTGTTGCCACAATCTTTATTATTTTTGTTATTCCCCCTTTCTTAGAGTAAAAAAATAAAAAATGCAAAACATCCAAACCCCCTCAAAAGGGTTTGTTCTAGGAGATTGACCTATAACAGGCCAATTAAAGGAGTGTACAATCCTGTCACTCCAGCTAGATACACTCTGCAAAAAATAAAAATCTAGGTGGGGTTGTAACTTGTGTTATAGGTTGTTATAAAGTTCCACCTTCCCCCCTCCCCTATTGTTCAAAAGATATAAAAGACTCAACACCTTATATAATAGAATTGAAAAATATAGATATAAGAAATTATAAGAAGAACATTTATACAACCACATTTAAATCTAAACATCCTGAGTTCACTAGCAGTCCAAAGTTTTATAAAAATTAGTGATATCAGTAGCTAATTATTAATCTAGGCATGCATAAGAACTTATGCTCTAATAATACTATTAGTTTATACTTAGCATTGTAAGTTAAGAGAAAGTACTAGTTTACGTCTGCACAGGATCACCAAGAACCATTTAATGTCATATGAGTAGCACTTCTTGTAGAGTTTGTTTGTAGACGTTCAATTTGCCAATAGGTCATCTTCTCTTTTAGTAAGCTTTATTCCAATTGCGAGGAGCAGTGCTTTACCAGATACTCCGTCTGAAGCTTGATACTGTAGACCATTCTTGAAGACATTGATGTCAGATGTTGGATACCATCTAAAATGAATTTTTTCCTCATTTAGTTTAGCTGTGACTTTCCTGAGTTTGTGTTGGTTTTCCAAGATTTCCGGAGCTAAATCCAACAAAACAATGATTTTTTGTTCCTTAAAAGTCAATGTTCCTTTTTGTCTTGCAGCCTTTAGGAACTTGTCTCTAGATCGTTGGTAAACAAATTGGACCAGGATATCTCGAGGTCTGTCTTTATGGGCCATCGCCAAAGGTCCTAAGCGTTGTGCTCGCGCCAGAGCTGGGGCGATCCCCTCTTCGAGTTCAAGGGCTTTAGCAAGCCATCCCAACATAAATACAGCCAATTCCGTGGATTCTTCTGCCCCCTCCTCAAATCCATGGAATTTTAAGTTGTACTGTAGCCATTTGTTCTCTAGTACCACAATCCTATTAAGTATAGCATGATCAG
Organism: Gekko japonicus; assembly: GCF_001447785.1. Classification (NCBI taxonomy): domain Eukaryota; kingdom Metazoa; phylum Chordata; class Lepidosauria; order Squamata; family Gekkonidae; genus Gekko; species Gekko japonicus. Next base: position 10,457 of record NW_015169901.1, on the reverse strand, counting down.
ATGACAGTAAGGATCTTACTTCGTTTTGGAGGGTCAGCACCATTTCTGCCACATTTTCAGCTACCTTAGCTGCCTCCTTGATTTCCTTCGCCATGTCTTGCATAGAGTTTTGGAGTGGTTGCAAAAGCTTCAATACTAAAGTTGACATTGAGTTGAGTATGTCTTGTTTTAGCTCAGATATGTCCCGTCGGGTTATAGGGTCGTTATTTGTGTTCGGAGTAGTGTCCACCGCCCTTTTGGGTGTTGCAGGCGAGGCCAGAGCCGAGGGCGTAGAGGGGATTTATTTTTTTATAAGTACCCAAGGGTACATTTTTATTGACTTTTCCCATTATAAACTACAAACATACGTAACAACAGACAAACACCTACCTACAACTAACAAACACAAAACATATAGCGAGAGGCTTGTATTTCATATTCTATCTTTGATTAACTATTTGTTAATTTTCTATCCCCTTATCTATCTTACTGGCTTTCCCTTTTCTGTGTTCTCAAATTTCCACAAATCAAGTTATTACGCTTATATTATACCAGTCATAAAATCTCTTCCAAGTGTTCTGAAAAGTCCAGTCAGTTCCAGCTCTCATCTCTAATGTCAGTTTATCATTCTCAGCCATTTCAAACAGTTTATTCACAAATCCAGTTTATTCCAGAATCTTTTTGTTATATCACATAACCACCACATATGAAAAAAGAACCAATCTTATTCTTACATTTCCAATATTTGTCTGAACAATTAACATTTTGTTTAGCTAGTCTATCTGGTGTAATATACCATCTATAAAACATTTTATACATATTCTCTTTATAGGATACTGCCTTAATCAGTTTAACATTTTTCAGCCAAATCTGTTCCCATTCCTCTAGATTAATGTTACGACCAATGTTCTGGGCCCATGCAATCATATTTTTGTCACAATTTCATCTATCATCACATCATTTAGTAAGGTCTTATACAATTTCTTTATCACTTTACTTTCTGCTGTTAATATAGCTTCTTCCAACTTAGTTATTTTATTATAAAATCCTAGCGTGATCCCCTGGAGAAGGAAATGGAAACCCACTCTGGTATTTTTGCCAAGAAAACCCCATGGACAGTATCAAAAGGCTAAAAGATATGACGCCGGAAGATGAGCCCCTCAGGTCGGAAGGTGTCCAATATGCTACTGAGGAAGAGCAGAGGGCAAGTACAAGTAACCCCAGAAAGAGTGAAGCGGCTGGGCCAAAGCCGAAAGGACGCTCAGTTGTGGATGTGTCTGATGGTGAAAGGAAAGTCCGATGCTGCAAAGAACAATACTGCATAGGAACCTGGAATGTAAGATCTATGAATCAAGGTAAGCTTGACGTGGTCAAAAATGAGATGGCAAGACTGAACATGGATATCTTAGGAATCAGTGAACTAAAGTGGACAGGAATGGGCAAATTTAACTCAGAAGACAATTATATCTACTACTGTAGCCAGGAATCTCGTAGAAAAAATGGTGTGGCCTTTATAGTCAACAAGAGAGTGCAAAAGGCAGTACTGGGATACAATCTCAAAAATGACAGAATGATTTCTGTCCGATTCCAAGGCAAACCATTCAACATCACAGTAATCCAAGTCTATGCCCCAACCACTGATGCAGAAGAGGCTGAAGTGGACCGGTTCTATGAAGACCTACTAGAACTAACACCAAAAAATGATGTCCGCATCATCATAGGGGACTGGAATGCTAAAGTAGGAAGTCAAAAGGTAACCGGAATAACCAAGAAGTTTGGCCTTGAGCAAAATGAAGCAGGGCAAAGGTTAACAGAGTTTTGTCAAGAGAACACACTGGTCATAGCGAACACCCTTTTCCAACAACCTAAGAGGCGACTCTACACATGGACATCACCAGATGGGCAACACCGAAATCAGATTGACTATATAATTTGCAGTCAAAGATGGAGAAGCTCTATCCAGTCAGTAAAAACAAGACCTGGAGCTGACTGTGGTTCAGATCATGAGCTACTCATTGCAAAATTCAGACTTAAACTGAAGAAAATCGGGAAAACCACGAGGCCATTCAGGTTTGACCTAGATCACATCCCTGATGAATATACAGTAGAGGTGAAGAATAGATTCAAGGGTCTGGATTTGATAGATAGAGTGCCTGAAGAACTATGGACAGAGGTTCGTGACATCGTACAGGAGGCAGCAATCACCACCATACCAAAGAAAAAGAAATGCAAGAAAGCAAAATGGCTTTCTGATGAGGCTTTACAAATAGCAGAGGAAAGAAGGAAAGCGAAAGGCAAAGGCGAAAAGGAAAGATTTACCCAACTGAACGCAGATTTCCAGAGAACAGCAAGGAGAGATAAGGAGGCCTTCCTGAATGAACAGTGCAAAGTAATAGAAGAAAACAATAGAATGGGAAGGACTAGAGATCTCTTCAAGAAAGTTGGAGAAATCAAGGGAGCGTTCCATGCAAAGCTGGCCATGATAAAGGACAAAAACGGTAGGGACCTAACAGAAGCAGAAGAGATTAGGAAAAGATGGCAAGAATACACAGAAGAACTATACAAGAAAGACCTCAATGTCCTTGACAAACACGACGGTATAATCACTGACCTTGAGCCAGACATCCTGGAATGTGAAGTTAAATGGGCCTTAGAAAGCATTACTAACAACAAAGCTAGTGGAGGTGATGGTATTCCAGCTGAGCTATTCAAAGTCTTAGAAGATGATGCTGTTAAAGTTCTGCACTCCATTTGCCAGCAAATTTGGAAAACGCAACAGTGGCCACAGGATTGGAAAAGATCAGTATACATTCCAATCCCAAAGAAGGGCAATGCCAAGGAATGTTCAAACTATCGCACAATTGCACTCATATCACACGCTAGCAAGGTCATGCTCAAGATCCTACAAGCTAGGCTTCAACAGTACGTGGATAGAGAACTACCAGAAGTACAAGCTGGGTTTCGAAGAGGTAGAGGAACTAGAGATCAAATTGCCAACATTCGCTGGATTATGGAGAAAGCAAGAGAGTACCAGAAAAATATCTACTTCTGCTTCATTGACTATGCTAAAGCTTTTGACTGTGTGGATCACAACAAACTATGGCAGGTCCTTAAAGAGATGGGAGTACCAGACCACCTCACATGTCTCTTGAGAAACCTGTATAAGGGCCAAGAAGCGACAGTTAGAACCGGATACGGAACAACTGATTGGTTCAGCATAGGAAAAGGAGTACGACAAGGATGTATACTGTCACCTTGCTTATTTAATATATATGCAGAGTACATCATGCGAAATGCTGGCCTGGATGAATCACAAGCGGGAATTAAGATTGCTGGGGAAAAGATCAACAACCTCAGATATGCAGATGATACCACTCTAATGGCTGAAAGTGAAAAGGATCTAAAGAGCCTCTTGCTCAGAGTAAAAGAGGAGAGCGCAAAAGTGGGCTTGAAGCTCAACATCAAAAAAACTAAGATCATGGCATCCGGCCCCATCACTCCTTGGCAAATAGAAGGGGAAGCTGTGGAAGTAGTGACAGACTTCACGTTCCTGGGATCCCAGATCACCGCAGACTGTGACTGCAGCCATGAAATTAAAAGACGCCTGCTCCTTGGGAGGAAAGCGATGGCGAACCTAAACAGCATGATAAAAAGTAGAGACATCACCCTGCCAACAAAAGTCCGCATGGTCAAAGCAATGGTATTCCCAGTAGTCATGTATGGCTGCGAGAGCTGGACTATAAGGAAGGCCGAGCGCCGAAGAATAGATTCTTTTGAACTATGGTGCTGGAGAAGACTCTTGAGAGTCCCTTGGACTGCAAGAAGAACAAATCAGTCAATCCTCAAAGAAATCAACCCTGACTGTTCCCTGGAAGGCCAGATAATGAAACTGAAGCTCAAATACTTTGGCCACCAAATGAGAAGGGAGCACTCACTGGAGAAGACCCTGATGCTGGGAAAGATTGAAGGTCAAAGAAGACGGGGACGGCAAAGGATGAGATGGTTAGACAGTGTCA
>NW_015169901.1:0-2270 GCF_001447785.1 Gekko japonicus | reverse complement strand
CTGTTGGGAAATCAGCCCTGTGTGCCGCAGCTCCCACCCTGCTTACAGGAAGAGCCTTTAAAGGCTCTTGTGAACCAAAACAATGGCCAGTGCGCACCCCTCTTCTTTCCTCCTGCTATGTTTAAAGTGCCCTCCAGCTGATCAGCAGGCCACATGGTCCCCGTCAATCAGCTGAAGCCCTTTCAATTGGTTAGGAGTAATGAGAGGGGGGTGGCCACGCAGTCGGTCACTCTTGGGAGTGGGGCATGGGGACGGGGCTTCCTCCATCAGCCAGTTGGCTGGGAATGGATTGGAGCCCCCAAAAGTGGGGGAACCCTACCCAAACCTGGGGGCTGGCAACCCTAAGTGGGAGGTCAGCAGCAGTGGGGATGCCAAGCATGCAAAGCCAGAGGATTTGGCAGAGGTGGATGGTGAGGGTGTACCTGGCCAAGTCCCCTGAGCCTGCCAGTGCTGAGCCCCTGGAGTACTTGTCATGTAAGGCTGTCATCCGGCCCAAGTGATTATGGTTGTTTTATATATGATTTTAATTGTATTTATGTAACCCACCCTGAGCCTGCCTCATGGGGAGGGAGGGGTATAAATTGAACTAATAAATAAATAAACTTCTCTTGCATGGCCTTGAGTAAATAAGTCCCTCTGCTCAGAGCCCTGAATCCACCTGAAACCCAAGCCCTGACAGGGGAGAGGTGTTCACAAGCAAAAGGGTATAAGTATGGGTCCTCAGCTGAAGCACCCAATAGCTAAGCCCCTCTGCTCGGCGTGGGCAGAGAACCTGGGTGGCTGAGAGCCCTGAGACCACCTGAAACCCAAACCCCACAAGAAAAGAGATGTTCACAATCAGGAATAAATGAATGTGTTATGCTTTTCGCAAGTTCCCTGAATGTGGAGCTGAGCAGAATCCCATAGAGCAGAATGGGAACTCTGCTCTTGGCAACCAGCAGTGTCTGTTCAGCTTGGGAGAGCCCCTATTTGTGTTTCCAAGGCTGGAGAAGTCTGCCTCCTCCCCTGTTGCTTGGAAGTTTAGTCAAAAGTTTGACTGAATGGTGCTTGGGGGGGTCAACAGTGGGAGGGCTTCTAATGTCCTGGCCCCACTGGTGAACCTCCTGATGGCACCTGGTACTTTTGGCCACTGTGTGACACAGAGCGTTGGACTGGATGGGCCTTTGGCCTGATCCAACACTGGCGTCCCTTATGTTCTTATGTTCTTACAGTCTGTCTGGAAATACATCCATTCACAAACTGCCCACGAACTGCTTAAAATTCATGAAAATCCGTGACAATAGATCTGCCATGAACTTCAGATTATGAACCACAAACTGACCGAAGTTCATCATGAATATTAGTCGTAAGCCAGTTTGTGCCCATCCCTAACGATGGCTGGTTCACTCCCAAGCAGTTGAAGTGGTCACTCGGGGCAGCAGATTGGGAGGGTGCATCACATGGGAGCAGGAGATGGGCATGTCTTGTAGCGTTCGTTACCCTAGACCGGTGGTCGGCAAACTGACAAAAGTTCATCATGAATATTAGTCGTAAGCCAGTTTGTGCCCATCCCTAATGATGGCTGGATCACTCCCAAGAAGTTCAAGTGGTCACTCAGGGCAGCAGATTGGGAGGGCGCATCACATAGGAGCAAGAGATGGGCATGACTTGTAGCATTCGTTACCCTAGACCGGTGGTCAGCAAACTGCGTCTCGCGACCCAGATGCGGCTCTTTGGCCCCTTGACTGTGGCTCTTCCGCCATAGGTGGGCCGTGGGATACAAAGCGCGGGGGAGTGAGCCAGTCCTGGAGTCAGCAGACGGGGGCCCTACCTGCTCCAGCGACCCAGACTCCAACCCGGATGGGGCCCCAGCCGGCGTGGTGCCGCCTCTCCGCCTTCTCGCCCTCCCCCCGCACGCACACACACGAACCCTCTTCCTCCCCTCTCCCTCTCTCTTGTGCTCGCGAGACGCCGGACTTGCCAGAGTGGATCGGAGCTTCTCGGCAAACAAGCGGCCTCCTCCCCTCGCCGCCTCCTGCCTCCCAACAGTGCTGATGGCCTCCCTCCCTCACACTCCTGGCGCATGGCGGTGCAGACCCGTGGGAGTCTGCCCAGTGCGTGAGGCTCCCATGTGGGCACCTTTCTGCGCTGGTGGGCCCTGCAGCCTTGAACCGATGTCACTAGCGGGGTTTCTCCCCTTCCCCATTGTTTGCATCAACTTTTCCCCCTCAAAATACATTTTAATAGCTGTTTCAATCTCTTTAGCACATTCTTGATTTTCTAATAAATAT
>NW_015169900.1:122584-123051 GCF_001447785.1 Gekko japonicus | reverse complement strand
TTTTTCTACGAAATGACCCCTGGTTCAATGTATCATCAGTGACCTACAACCTCTAATGGATAATGGCAGCTCCCTTTCACAAGTACTGGGGGGCAAACATTTTCTTGCCCACAGACAGTGCCCCAGTCTTAAAAAGCTCCTCACCCACAATAAAACTACATCTGATTCTGAACATAGATACTGGTACCAGAGCTTGCAATACACTCAAATGCCAACTTTGCTGCCAGACAACCAGGGGTCATTTCCTGCGGGAGCGTACAGGAGCGGAGCCCCAGCAGTAAGGAGCCCAGGGGGCAGGCACATGCAACAAGCCCTGCCCCCTGCTCCCAGCTGCCCTCAGGCCACGAGGAGCAAGAAGCAGCCAGGTAAGTTGCAGAGCGCCCCCCCCCTGCCCGCCTTCAGGTAGAAGCTCTCCCTCCTCTGCGGGGACAGATCTGCGCATTAACCCCCCCCCCCAATAGCAAGAA